>NW_005871578.1:380739-383995 GCF_000147115.1 Myotis lucifugus | reverse complement strand
CAGCCTGAAAACAGCTTCAGCCCCTCACCCAGGCTGGCGAGCACCCAGCGGGACCCCCACCCTGATCTTGGACATTCTTCAGGCAAAGCAGCCAGCCCCCACCCATGCACCAGGCTTCTATCCTATATGATAAAAGGGTAAATATTCAAAATTGACCCCTCACCAGCAGAGTGACTGGGGATTCACCTGTTCCACTATATGCCAACCACCGACCACCAGCTCTTACATGCTGAAGGCCAGAGAGGTTCCTTGGCGGCCAGGCATGTCTGGCCGGTGTAGTTGTAATCTGCCCAAAGTGGTTGGGGGGCATGGGTTGCGTTTTTCCAGCATGGGAGGGTCCCCCGGCTCCTCAGCAGTGCTAAGGATGTCCGACTACAGCTAGGCCTGCTCCCCACTGGCATGTGGACATCCCCCGAGGAATGTCTGACTGCCATCTTAGGCCCAGTCCCCCCAGGGAATGGGCCTAAGCCAGCAGGTGGTCATTCCCCGAGGGGTCCCAGACTGCGAGAGGGCACAGGCTGGGCGAGAGACCCTCCCGAGTGCACAAATTTTCGTGCACCAGGCCTCTTAGTATATATATATATATATATATATATATATATATATATATATATATATAGCCCTGGACTATTATAAAGCACTGATTCAAAATATATGTAGGACTCCATTAATCAGTGAGAAAAAGTCAGAAAACGCTATAGAAAAATGTTAAAAATACTTGATTAGAAACTTCATAAAAACAGATATTCAAATAGCCACTAAAACATATAAAAATATGCTTAAGCTAATTAGTACTCAGAAATGCAAATTAAAATCACAAGAGATAATTTTGCACACATATCCAATGGGCGAAAACTGAATGAGCCTGTCAGACTAAGTATCAGCCAGTATTTGAGGAAAAAGTTTCTTATGTTATTTATACCATCTCATGGGAGAATCCAGATTTGTACAAAGACTTTAGACAGTTTTTCATTATCTAATAAATTTGAAAAAGTGTTTTCCCATCACACAGAATTTCTCCTCTTACATAAATACCCCAGGGAAATTTTTGCACATAAGCACCAAGAGACATATAACAATTGTTCAGAGTAGAATAACTGAAAATAATAAAATCAAATATGGAACAAAACAGATAAATCATTGTACTTCCTTACAATGGAAGAGCACAGCAATGAAAATGAAAGACTAGTTCCCTGCAACAACATAAATGAATAGGAAACATGAGCACACATACACACACAGACACACAGAACGTTGAGAGTAAAAAACAAATCACTTTGTTGAAAGTTCAAAAACAGGCAAATCGTAGATATATGATTTAGGGTAAAAAGTATAAATAAACAAGTAAATGACTAATATGAGAGTGAGGAAAGTTAATTACATATCAAGTGATGGCACAAATATGAATTGTGTGCAATCTGGAATGAAAAAGATCAGCCAGGTGATCTCTTTAGAATTATTAAATGAACTCATGCATGTTTTTTTTTTATAGATTCATTAAAAAATAACTTGCTCAAGACCTGCATTTATGCATTTAAGCTTTCCCTGCATGCTTCACATAAAGGTTATTGTTGAGATCTTCTCTTAGTAAATATATATATAATATATAAAAACAGCATTTTATTGACCTACAATTGACATATAAAATTATATGAGTTTTAGCTGTACAAGATAATGATTTAAAATATGCATATATTGTGAAATGATTGCCACAAAACTCTAGATAAGATCTTTTGTCACACACAGTTACAATTTTTTTTCTTGTGATGAGATCTTGTATTTTTGCTGTGGAAAACCTAATAGTCTGTTTTAGACAGTGGGTGGTGATGAAGGTGATACCTTTCCAAGACAAAATTCAAATTCCCTGCGACTTTTGCTCCATTGCACCCTAATACTACCTTCATCTCAACATCTTCTCTCTCTCTCTCTCTCTCTCTCTCTCTCTATATATATATATATATATATATATATATATATATATGCCTAAGCGACCATCAAACCATTCAACCATCCAACCAGTAGCTATGACATGCACTGACCACCAGGGGGCAGGTGCTCAACACAGGAGCTGTTGAGCTGTGGTGACTTGGCAGCTGCAGTTCTTAGGTGACACATCCGGAACCAGAAAGGAGGGAGCCCAATTCCGGGGTGCATCACCAGAGAACCACCCTCTCACAGTCCAGGACCCCTTAGGGGATGTTGGGGAGCTAGTTTTGGCTCAATCCTCGCCAGTCAGGCAGAGGGTCCCCAATTGTGCACGAATCCGTGCACCGGGCCTCTAGTTATAATATAAAATATAAGTCATTCATTAAGGCCTGGGTGAGCTTCAAGCTTTGGTGATTTCTCTGCCTGGCCTGGACCCACTTCTGTTCAGTCATAGTAACTTCTCTTTGCTATATCTGGGTTTTTCTTACTGGTTTACTCTTCCTCAGCTTAGATAAAACCAGAATGGTGTAGTTTTCCAAAGGCACAGTGGAGAGAATTTATGAAAACTTGATATTTCATCTTAATTATCTAGTCTATTAGAATATCTCACCAACAGTAATTATTTTCTTTTGTCAGAGATGAAATTAAAAATGTTCTGAGGTTAGAAAGTTACTTCTCCATATAAATTCCTACATTTAAATCTATCAGCACTCTTTTCTTAAAAAATGATAAAAGATAATGAAATTCCATTTTGGATAACATAAATTTAATATATGCAACATTTAAATAATTTACTCTTACTCTGCATGGTTTGTCCAGATAGTCTTAACATGAGGCTGTGAGTGAGATGATATTTTGTGTTGTTTATATAGATATTTAAAAAATTATGCATTAGCACATTTTACAATATAAAAGATAATCCTTTTCAGTACTAATATAAAATAAGCATTTTTAAGTGCCTATTAAGCAAAAATGCTAATATTATAGCTCTGATTCATTCAACTTTTTAAAAGTTCATATAAATATTCAAGTATTATTAAATTATATTTAAATGCCAATAAAATATAAATGAAATGACTCTGAACCTATATGGTTCAGTGAAGAAATAAAACTATTATTTTGATAGTGATATCTTAGAAATGGTTCCCATATATGATCTTTCAATAGGAAAACTATTGAGCCAAATTATCTTCAGCAACAGAATTTTGATTGTTAGGATTAGAATATACTACATTTAAAACCAATAAAATCAGTAATGTATCCTATCTAATAAAATTTAATATGCAAATTAACCATCACAACCTCACTCCCTCACTCAGTCATTCCATCA
>NW_005871578.1:294619-380374 GCF_000147115.1 Myotis lucifugus | reverse complement strand
CAGCCCCTCACCCAGGCTGGCCAGGCACCCCAGTGGACCCCCACCCTGATCTGGGACACCCTTCAGGCAAACCAGCCAGCCCCCTCCCATGCACCAGGCCTCTATCCTATATAATTAAAGGGTAATATGCAAATTGACCCTAACAGCAGAATGACTGGGAATGACTGGTTACTATGACACACAATGACCACCAGGGGGCAGACGCTCAATGCAAGAGCTGCCCCCTGGTGGTCAGTGCATTCCCACAGGGGAAGCTCTGCTCAGCCACAAGCCAGGCTGACGGCTGCCAGCACAGCGGTGGTGGCAGGAGCCTCTCCTGCTTCCTCAGCAGCACTAAGGATGTCTGACTGCAGCTTAGGCCTGCTCCCTGCTGGCAAGTGGACATCCCCCGAGGGCTGCCGGGCTGCCAGAGGGATGTCTGATTGCCAGCTTAGGCCCAATCCCCTGGGAAGCAGGGGACATCCTCCGAGAGGTCCCAGACTGTGAGAGGGCACAGGCTGGGCTGAGGGACCCCTTCCGAGTGCACAAATTTGTGTGCACTGGGCCTCTAGTAATTATATAAACAAATACTATTAAGTCACTATTAGAGCCAAAGATTTATGTGATAATTTTTATCAATCTAATTTCCAAAGGATAATCTTGCACTATAGAAGTCAGCTCTAATGAGTAATCCTAGTTAAACAGTCAAGGCATTCTTTAGAAAAAAAAGTTTTCATTGATTTCAGAGTGGGAGAGGCAGATAGAAACATCAATGATGAGAGAAAAATCACAATTGGCTGCCTCCTACACACCTTCTACTGGTGGTCGAGCTCACAATCGAGGCATGTGCCCTGACTGGGAATTGAACTTGACCTCCTGGTTCATAAGTCAATCCTAAACCACTGAGCCACACCGGCCAGGCTCAAGGCACTCTTTATAACCAATCGTATAAACCATATAGACTTAATAAAATATAAGCCCTTGAAGAAGATAAGCTTATGCACTCCTCATATTACTTCATACACAGAAACGCACACTCAGACTTATTGGCTCGTTAAACTTTCCTTTTTTCTAGATAGTAAGACCATCAAACAATTCTGGGTCTGCAATTAGCAGGACATAGCAAGTACACAAAGTTAATAAAATGGATTCTGTACATTTACTTATTCCAAATTATTAAATCTTTCATTTGCTTATAAATGTTTTTATTAAATTTTTCATTTGCTTATAAATGTTTTCTTAAGTTTAAAGAAAATATATTATGATACTTAATGGGAATTTTCACAATCATTTTGTCCTTCTTGGCAACTTACATAAACATTTTAAATATTTCTGGGACATTGCATTAAGCATTTTCAAAACAAACACAACACCTAAGTTCCAAGCTGAGAAAAGCATCAAAATGAATTTATAATATAAAATTGCAAAGGGAGGAATTGTGGTTCCAGAAGACAATTTAATTCCCTACTCAAAAATATTGTTCCTTATCACAAGACCACACTTTCCAGAGCTCCTCTATTGCTATTGATGATCATATACAATGAAAGTGCCATTGTATTTAAAAAGAATAATAATAAAGCAATTTTTAAAGTAATAACAACCTATTTCATAAGAGTTGTCTCCTGGATAAAATTGGGTCCAAAACATAGCAAATGCATAACATGGTTTCTAAGAGAACAGAGAACCAAAATAAGAAGGTGTTTTGTTTTGTTTTCATTTCTCTTCTTTTTCTACATTTACTAAAAGGAAACTTGGAAAAAGGAAAAGAACCATTTTTCATTATTACCCTCTCACTTTGTTATTATCTGTGGTTCCTGATAATAAGACCACGTGCTCTGAAGCCATCTCATAGCTGAGAGAGGAAAGGATCTGAAAGCATTTTATTAGCAAAGAGAATGATGCAATTTCTTTTATAGTATATTCTTTCATTTAAAATTCATTCCTTAAAAGGCCCACACATACCCTACGGTAAAATATAAACAGTAATAAAATGTACAAAATGAAGGAGAGCTGTACTTCTGAAAGAACTGAGCATTGCGCTCAGGTGTCCAGAGGATTCTACAGATGGCCAGCCAGCCCTATGTGCCAGCAGAGAATACACTTGCCAATCAACACTTGTGGGGCTGTAACCTTCCTTTTTTACTTCAGTACATCTTTTATTTCAGGTTATCACATATTATTAGGACTATTCCAAAAGCAATCAAGACATTATTTCTAATGTATGCTCTTTGGGTTGAGCTTATACTAGTATATGTTCAAATAATTCATCAATGAGGAAATACCCTGCTTAAACAAAAAAGTTATTTCTTTCTCCATATTTGACAGTTTTGTTGTTTTCTTTTTCCTTTTCTCTTTTTCTGCCTCTTTTCATTTCCTTTCTTCCTTTCTTCTTGCCACTCCACCTTTCTTCTGACGTCTTTCCCTTTTCCTCCTCAGTTTTCTCAAATCCTGTTGAACAGAATTCTTCCCTACAAATATAGGACATGGCCATGAAAATAAGGCTCCTTTTCTCCTGGGAGTCAGAAACATAAAGGCTCACACATCATAAACCCTGTACTGAGAATGGTTCATTCCCCCCTTGCCGTGTTCTAATCCAATCTGTGCATGAACAAGTTTTCAAGGCCAAGTCACAAAGGGGCGGGATTCCAAAAACTAAAGTTTATTTGAGTTGGTTTCATTATGAAATTAACCGAGACTGATATTTACTCTGAATTTTTACATCCTGCATCGTGATTATGTACAACACCATCATAAAGCAATTACAAGGACTTTATTTGGTAGAATGATTTTAGTCTCTTTAATAATTCTAAGTGCTATCACATATTGCTCATTTACTTCAGGTTAGGTCCTATTTCAAAGGATTCACATGCATATGTTAATGGCAGTGTTCATAGGCAAGAAACACTGATGGCTCTTATGGGAAAGTGAGACTTAACTGAGTGGAAAGAAAACAAGGGTGGGCTGGGAGACAGATGACTGCTGGGTGGTTGTGGTGTTTTTCCTCCAGGACACAGTTCTCATTATCTCTTTGATTGTTTTTCTAGTTTCATGAAAACTTTGCACTCTTCGCTTTGTTGCAGAATTAAAACCATGGCATATGAATCAAAATGTCAGTTGGTTTTATTTATACATCTGCAAAGGTAAAGTATGGCTGTTTGTGTGTGTGTGTGTGTGTGTGTGTGTGTGTGTGTGCATGCTTTCAAATAAATGTCTTATTTTGGAATCATTTTAGATTTATAGAAACACTGTAAAAATATTACAAAGAATCCCACATATTCCTTTAGGGACGCTATTATTAATATCTAGCATTGTATGATGCATTTTTCAAAATTGATGAACCAAGACTCATGCATTTTTATTAACTAAAGTCTGTACTTTATTCAGATTTCCTTAGTCTTTACCTAATGTCCTTTTTCTGTTCTGTGATCTTATCCAAGATAACACATCACAGTAGTCATCATGGCTCCTTTTGACTGTGACAGTTTCTCAGGCTTTCCTTGTTGTGAGGATCTTGACAGCTTTGAGGAGTGCTGGTCAGATAATTTTTTTAGAATGCCCCTCTATTGGGATTTGCCTGATATTTTTCTCAGGATTACCCTGGAGTTTGTTTGTTTGTTTCACAGGAAGGCCACAAAGGTAAAGTACTATTCTCAACACATTGTGTCAAGAGAACAAACTATCTACATGACCTATCACTGTTAACAATGACCTTGAATATCTGCCTGAAGTTTCTCTAATGAAAAGTTAACCTCCTCCACTCCCCCCCTGAACACATGACACTCTTTGAGAGGCAGTCACTAGGTATAGTCCACAATTAAGTAGTGGGGAAGTATATTCCTCCTCCTTGAGGTTGAAGCATCCTACATAAATTATTTGGAATTCTTACGCAGGAGAATTTTGCGTGTTGTCTCCCATATATTGATTTATACAATTATTTATTTATAGCAGTAGAGACACAGATATTTACTCTATACTTTGGGTTATAATCTAATACTATTATAATTTTGTTATTTAAATTGTTTCAGATTTGGCCATTGGGAGTTCTTTACAGGATCTTTGCAGAGGTAATTAATTTGAAAGGAGGTCTTTAGGATGGGTCCTACTCCTATATGACTGGCGTCATTATCAAAGGAGGGACTTGGTAAGAGAAATGGTCATGCATAGAAAGAAGATGATGTGAACATGCATCAGAAGATGGCCGTAGGACAGGAGTGTGACATCTATAAGCCAAGGAGGCCACGGATTGCCCACAAACATTAGACACGTCAAGAGACAAGGCAGGATTCTTCATTAGAGCTCTCAGAAAGAATATGACACTTTGATGTCAGACTTTTAGCCTCTGGAATTATGAAACAATAAAATTCTGTTGTTTTAAACCCACCAGCGATTGCTATTTTGTTATGACACATAATTACTATATCCTGCTACTATCCTAAACATGCTCATTTGTTCTAGATTTTGTCTTTTATGTGTATGTGTGATCTACATAAGTAAGCATGTCATCTATGAACAAAGATTTCTTCCTTCTAAAACTGTACACATTTTCTTTTCTTGTCAAATTGCACTAACTAGGACTTCCTGTATATATTCAACCATTGTAGAAAAACTATCCTGTTTTATTCCCAATATTAGAGGGTGTTTGGTTTCCTCATCCTTAACTATGATATTAACTCTTAAGTTTTTGTAGCTTTTACAGAAGCTGAGATTTCCTCTCTATTCCTAGTTTAAGAATTTATATTATGAATGGGTGTTGGATTTGCCATTACTGTAATTTCTATGATCATATGATTTTTCTTATTTAGTTTGTTGATATAATGAATTACATTAGCTGAATTTCCAGTGCTTAACTAGTCTTGCATACCTGGAATAAATCCCACTTGCCCATGGTATGCAATTATTTTTTTTATATCATTGAATTTTATTTGCTAATATTTTGTTGAGGATTTTTACAGCTATGTTCATGACAGATACCAGTCAATGGTTCTCCTTGCTTGTAATATTTTTATTAAATTCTGGTATTAGGGTGATGCCTGCTTCATTGAGTGAGTTAGAAAGTATTATCTCAGCTTCTATTTTCTGGAAGAGATTGTGGAGAATCAGTATTACTTCTTAATTAACTATTTGGTAGAACTCACTAATAAATTGATCTGGGCTTGAAACTTTCTCTTTTGGAAAGTTATGAATATTCATCAATTGAAAAAATAAATGTAGGACTATTCAGGTTATATATGTCTCCTTGTGTGAATTTTGGTACTTTGTTTATAACCCAGGATAATATCTCCATCTCAAGATTCTTTATCTAACCACATTCACCAAGTGTATTTTCCATGTAAAGAAACATATTCAGAGGTTTCAGGCATTAGGTCATATGCCTCTTAGGGGAGTCATTATTCTGCCCACCAGTCTGCCCTCTGGCCTCCAAAAATTCAGGTCAGTTCCACATGCAAAATGCATTTACTCCATCCCAATATCCCAAAAGTCTCCACCCATTAAAATTGGTAAATGTCCCATGTGAATTTTAAATGAATGTGTATTTTGCTGTTGCTAGATGGAGTAATCTATAAATGTCAATTAGATTAAGTTGATTGATATTGTTGTTCAGGTCAACTATATCCTTACTGATTTTCTGCCTGTTTGATGTATAAATAGCTGACAGGGTGCTATTGAAGTCTTGAACTACAACAGTGGACTTGTCTATTTCTCCTTTAAGTTCTATATTTTTCCTCATTTATTTTTATTTATTTGAATGTTCATTATTTGTTATTATTTTCATGTTTATTATATTACGTCCATACACACTGGGGATTGTTATGTCTTCTTGGGACACTGAGGCCTTTATCATCATGAATGCTCTTCATTATTCCTGATAATCCCTCTTGTTCTGAAGTCTTCATTGTCTGAAATGACTATTGGTACTCAACCTTTCATTTTAGTAGTATTAACACAGCACGTATTTCTCCATCCTTTCACTTTGAGCCTATCTGAGTCTTCATATTTAAAATCTTTTTTTTGTAGACAACATATAATTGGATATTGTCCTTCTTTCCCCAATTTGACAATCTCAGTCTAATTTGGTGCATCTAAATCACTCACATTTAAAGTTGTTATTGATGTAGCTGGATAAATATCTGCCATATTTGTTACTTTTCTATTTCAATATTTTTTTAAATCCCCCCCTTATATCTTCTGGGGTTTTTTTTTATTGAGGATTATATAATTATATATTATCTCTTCTCTTAGGGTATCAATTATACTTCTTTAAAAATTAGTGGTTACCCTAATGCTTACAATATACTTTTTAAAGCTAGTCTAAATCCACATTCAAAGACTAATATACTGCTTCACTTGTAGTGCAGGTCACTTGTAACAGAGAATTCCCAATTCCTCCCTCTTTCCCTTGGGATGTTTCTGTCATTCATTCCACTTATCCATATGCTGTACCACTCAATTCATTGCTATCTATATATTGCTTTAAATGAACTGGTATTTGTCAAGGTGGCTGAGCTTCCAGGTATCAAACTGATCCATTAAGGCCATGATCCAAACTGAAAGTAACAGTCAGCCCTTCATTCACTAGCTGCAATGGTATACACAGGAGGCTAAGCCGGAGCGGGATCTGATCCTGCAATGTTCTACTTTTCCCCACAGCATGAGACCAGATAAATCAACACAGATAACAGGGCTAACTCACTGCCAGAGGAGTGCCAAGCAAAAGGCTACTGCAATTTATGGACCTCAGGGCCAGGAAAGGAGAGAAGGGGAAGTGTTAGATAGCAAAAGGACTGAGTAGTGAGTCAGAGTGAAGGAAAATGGCTTCAAGGCCCAGATAAGGAGATCTGAAGACATGCCTGAGATAGTCCTCAGTCAAGGGCCCTCTCCATAAGGAAGTCTCTGAATAGAGGCCCCTAGACTAAAAATACACATATGCAGAGAGGGGACAGCGAGGGCAGGCTGATTCTCTGACTGCAGCCAACACCAAAGACTGCCAGCCACCTGCTGTGCATCAAGGATGCTGGCAAAGGCAGCTTCCCTCACCCCGCCCAGATAAAGCCTTTGTAAATGCCCAGGGTCACTCTGAAGATTACGGTTTGGAGCTGAACTCCTAATTATCTTTCTAGATCAACAAAAATAAGAAAAATAAATTATTTCATTTCGCTTCCATTGATTTCTTCTCTGAAGTGCTTTGTTCCTTTAGGTAAATATTAGATTCTAACTTATAACATCTTCTCTCTGCAGGAACCCTCTCTTTGAACATTTCTTGCAAGACAGGTCTGCTGATAATGAATTCCGCATTTTTATTTGCCTGAGAAAGTCTTTATTTTTCTTCCAACAGAAAGGATAGCTTTTGAATACAGCATTACAAGTTGGTGAGGATTTTTTTCCCCTTTAACACTGTAAATCCTTCACTCCATTCTTTTTTTGCTTGCCCTATTTCTGATGAAAATTCCACTGTGATTCTTATTCTTATTCTTCTATAGGTAAAGTGGTTTTTCCTTTCACATCTTTCAGGATTTTCTCATTGTCGTTTGTTTCCTGAAATTTGAAAATGATATGCCTAAGTGTGTGTGTGCACGTGTGTGCATCCCTTTTGTTAAATGCTGGCAAGAGAACTTTCTGGATTACAGATGCTGCTCTGACTTTGACAAAGGAAAAGAGTCTGCAAGCATCACAGGCCTCAAAGGACCGAGAGAAGTACTGTATTCTAGTTTATTGGAATCCCCGTGAAGTCTACCTGAGTGTGCAGGCCACTGTTCAAAGTAACCACCCCTAATCTTCAATAGTCATGCAAATTATGAAATCAGAGACTAACCTAAGAATAGAGTTTTGTAAAAATAGTTCATCTAAAGTCAAAATACTTAAAAGACGAGTAAAAAGGAGAAAGTAGATTCAATTTTCTATAACATGAGGTTTTCATAGTTTGATCAAAAAAGATTCCATTTTCCCATTTTTCACTTTTAAACACCTGTATTACAGCATATCAAACAAACAGAAATGTGCATAAATCCAAAATGTACATCTCAATGAAATAGCTGGAAGTGATCACAACGCAGGTCAAGAATAGAGTATTACCAGCAGCCCAAATGTCTTCCACCTATTTGCTTTTAAATATAAATATTTTTCCATACCACTTACTGAATACAGGGTGGGGCAAAAGTAGGTTTAAGTTGTTCCTATGGAGAATAATACAATAATTAATAAATACTAATAGAAGGCTAAACTTTGTGTTTTGCATACTCACAAATGTAAACCTACTTTGTCCCACACTGTATGCATTAAGAAGAAGAACCAGCTCTAGCTGGTTTGCTCAGTGGATAGAGCTTCAGCCTGCAGACTGAAGGGTCCTGTGTTTGATTCCGATAAAGGGCACGCACCTGGGTTGCAGGCTTGATCCCTGGCCCCATAGGGACACATCAGGGAGGCAACCAATCAATGTGTCTCTCTCATATTGTTTCTCTCTCTCTGATTCTCCTCCTCCCTTCCACTGAGAAAAATATCCTCAGTGAGGATTAACAACAACAACAACAACAACAAATTTAAAGAAAAAGAAACACTAGTTTCTAAAGGGAAACAAAAAATAAAAACAACCCATTTGCAATGTATATGTATATCTGTATCCATATCTATATATCTATAGCTATATATATTTATAACTAGAGAAAACATATATGCAAATATGTATATATGAATACAAATATAAATAGGAAAATTCGATATAATCAAACTGTTAGCTCTCCCAAAATAATTTATCAATTCAGTGATAGCTAGTCAAAATGTTTTATTCAGACTTCTATGGGAAATTAATATGAGAGACCAATTGGTCAAGAACATCAAAGACAGTTTCATACATATGTTCACTAATTTAAATTTTTATGTTTATTTAAATTTTAATAATTTAAATTTTAATTGGAGAGTTGCACTTGTACTTGCATTTTAGATGAAAACAACGTGATTTGAAGGGTTAAAAACCTGACTTAATAAATCACAAGGATTGAAAATCAACCTCAATTTTTTTTCCTGCTATAACCAACAAAAATGTGGAATTTAAACTCATGTGATCTTATTGTCTCATGTGCCATTATTTACACCAATGTCGCAATCAAATAATCTATTGTGGCACATTTACATATTTCCCCATGTTAAACATTCTATAACTCCTTCATAGTCCCGTTCTTCAGCAATGTTGTCCCTCTTGTAAATGTTTTAAATGTAAAGAATCCCAAGAATCTTAGTTCTCTATTCATGTTTACATTCAGCTTACCTAGGTTATTTCATTGAGAATTGATCATTTCTGGGACCAAACAAATATTTTTAGAAAATATAAACTTTCCCTTATCTACAGGCAACTGATACTGAGAAATGCCTGAATGAGAGATCCAATGTGTGAGAGTACACAGATTTCCAAACATCTTACTATTGTTTATATGTAAAATTGCATGATACCACTCTTTCTCCTGACTGTGCAATGGATGTGGCTGGATCAGTGCACTCTTACATACTTTCATATTTTGCAAGAATTGTGAAATGCTCATCTGTGGTTTACTCATGCACCAGAATTTAGATGGAGAGCTAGGCATGCATTCTCTTTAGAAAATTCTGTCAAGTTACACATTCTTTAGCGTATTACATGTACAATCAAAATAACATAATCAAGCTGTGTAGAAACTTAAATTTGAAAACAGGAAACATATTTAGAGTAGAAAGACTTGGTTTAAAAAGTAATTAGGTGTTTATAGTAATTTCCTTTGCTCTAGGAGCACATCAGAAAGAACATTTATCACTTTCATTCCCACAATGCTGGAAATAGACTGAAAATTAAATTTCTTAGACCAATCATACATATTTTTATTATAGGTTTGCATAACTTAAGGCGTATGCTTTATGTTTGATTGCATTCGGTGCATACTCTCTTGAAAAAAATATAATAGGAATACAATCATAACATCAGAAGGAATACACACACTTATCTCCTTGGACTATTGTGAGCCACCTGTTTATGTTCATTTATAAAAGGAAAATAAACATATTTGTCAAGAATCCCACGCATATGAGATTCAATATTGATATTTTACATTATCCTTGAGATTCTGTTAAAGAGGTAAACTGTATTGCCATTTCTTTTTCAAATAGTCTCATCTGTGCTCATCCACATTCTAAAAGCAGCCTTCCAAATCAGAGAGACACTACGGAACTGAGGCACGTCTCCCGCAAGATTGGTGTCTCACTTCTCCCAGATACGCAGCCTGCACCTAAAGAAACCAATTGTGTATATATAATAGAAGCAGGTTTGACCTACATTTTTCTTTCCCAAGGGTGAGCTTTGCAGTGACAGATATGACTGCAACCAATTGACTAGAATGACATATAACGCAAGACACTGTGACATCTCTTAAGATGGACCGAAAACGATGTTTAACTGCAATCTTTCGCGGTTTTGTAGACTGACAAGAAGCAGAGAAAAATGGCTGTTTAATGGGACCTGTTGACTTTTATAGCTCAGAATTGATTTCGGTCACAGCAGTTGCCCCGTCTTTATATCCTAAAAGGGGCTAGCTCCGTAGGACAAAGAGAAGGAAGCAGACAGGGTCACAACTTGCTAAGACAACACCGTGATACCAGCAGGAGATCAGAGGTAAGCAAGGCCCATTCATTGTTTTAAAGATTTAGAATTTATAAAGCTCTTACTTATAAAAGGCATTTTATTCATGTAACAAAATGACTTGTCTTTTCATTATTTTAATAATGTCTCTTAAAGTAGTTTTATATTGGACTGGTTGTAAAGGTGCCCAGGGCTTGAATGGTCTGTTCAATGTCATTTTTATTATAAGCCCAGTTACTTTTCACACACAATTTTGCAGAATAAGAGGCCATCAATAATGTTTGTATCACAATAGTCATGGATTTCCAGCAGTTGGTCATTAATAGTATGTGCGCAAATTTGTTCATAGATTAGATCTGTGGTCCCATGATTGGTACTGATTGACATTTCTCCTTTTCATCAGAGCAATAACTTCTGCCTCTGGATGATAGACACAAGAATAATTTATACTTCTATGTGTTGATTTTTATAAATAACAGTATGGTCATCTCTTTGCATACCATTCCAGGAAATTCCTAAGATATTTGTTCCCATAACGCTAGAATAACTTTTTTAACCTTATATTTATTGTTGACACTATTACAGATGTCTCCCATGTCCCAGACTTCTGTAAAAAAGTGCCAGAGACTAAAGATAAATTTAGCTTCAAGAAAACAGAAGGTGTTCATGAAGGGTTATTAAATAGAAAATGAATTATGCTTTTAGAATTATCAGCAAAAGAAAATAAGAAAGACCCATGCATGAAAATTAGAGGGAAACCAATTTTTTTAATTGACCCATTTAAAAAAAAACACCACAACATCAAATTATGTTTTACCATCTACAATTCAGTTATATCCAAACATTCTAAGACCAAACAGAATTCCCTGCAGGGAATTAAAAAGAGACACACGAAGGTGAACCCTGAAGTTCAAAGTTCCAGCCGAAGTCACAAGTCTTCCATTCAAACACACTCCAATGCTTTTCATTTCAGTCTGTTTCAGTGTTTTACAGGAAGTTCTTTAAAATAATTTCATCCCAGACAGAAGGTTTCTTCAACGATACACAGCTTCGTGACATTTGTTTCCATCCCATAGGAATACAAAGTAATTTTTATTTTTGTCTCTTTTTTGGTAGCATAAAGAAGCAAAACTATTAGCCAGGTTCCTTTAGTAATCAATGAGGGAGAGGTCAGAAGAGAACTGGGCAGAGCCACCTGCTGGATTCCACTTCTCTTTCTGAGGCTGTGACTTCAGAAGTGTTAAATCACACTTATGCCACTACAATGATTAGTACTAGTAATCTTTCTTTAGATGAATGGATTAAAAAACTTTGGCACATCTACACAATGGAATACTATGCAGCTGTAAAAAAGAAGGAACTCTTACCATTTGCAACAGCATGGATGGAACTGGAGAGCATTATGCTAAGTGAAATAAGTCAGTCAGAGAAAAATAAATATCACATGCTCTCACTCATTTGTGGATTATAATGAACAACATAAACTGATGAACAAAAACAGATGTAGAGACAGAGAAGCATTGATCAGATGCTCAAAACTCAGAGGGAAGGCAGGGGAGGGTGGGGGTGAGGGGGAAAGATCAACCAAAGGACTTGTATGCATGCATATAAGCATAAGTGATGGATGTGGACAACAGGGGGGAGAGGGAGGGCAGAATTGGGGGGATGAGGGGACATTGGGGGGATAAGGACACATTTGTAATATCTTACTCAATAAAGAAAAAAAAGAAAAAAAATCCCTCATTTTGGTAAACCAACATTTTCAGAATAATCATTTGTCAAATAAATGTCTAAAGGCAAACTTATTCAGTCACTGACTTACATTTTATATTGGTGTCACATGGTACTGGTATAATTGTCCCTAATACCATAAGTCAAGAAATTTCACTAAAGACAAATGAGGGCAATAACAAATCTCATTAGATGCTGAACACCATTATACTAGTAAATTATCATTGCTGTAGGTATTTAAAGCTGTACCTCCTAAACTGGTAATTTATTTTTCTATTTATGTATTCAAGTCGAGTTCCTACAGCATCACCTGAATACTGTGCTTCTTTTTCTGATACTGTTTTAGTGTGACTTTACAAAATACATATATATATATATATATATATATATAATAACTATATATTAAAATTTCCTGCCCTACCTGGTTGGCTCAGAGGAAAAGCAGTGGTCGGCAAACTGCGGCTCACGAGCCACAGTTTGCCAGCCACTGGGATAGAGCATCAGCCTGTGGACTGAAGAGTTCCAGGTTCGATTCTGGTCAAGGGCACATGCGTGGGTTGCAGGCTCAATCCCCAGTAGGGGGTGTGCAGGAGGCAGCCAATCAATGATTCTCTCTCATCATTGATGTTTCAATCTCTCTCTCCTTCTTCCTTCCTTTCTGAAATCAATAAAAACATATTTTTAAAAATAAAAATAAAATGTCCTAAAATTAAGTAAAATTTGCAAGTTTTTTAAAAAGTATTAATTATAACATCATATTCTGAAATCAGAAATGTATTATGAAGTTGAATGTTTTATAAAATTTGAAGGAAACAGATGTTAATAATAATCAAAATATACATTCCTTTGTCAAAAGATGTAATACCTAACTTGTATCTGGAGATGCTACAGAAGATTCTGCGCTTTATTCACGCACACACACACACACACACGCACACGCACACACAAGCACATATACACAATTTTGGAAACATTTAAGCAAGCAACGTAAATGTGAAAGACGTTAAAACATTTTATCCTTTTGGAAGGCTTAAAGCCTATTTTTCAGAATTATACAACACACATTCCTAAACACAAACATGACATGTATGTGACTGCCCCTTGTCACAGCTCTGCTATGACACATGGCGTGGCAAATACTATTTTGCTGCCATATCTGAACAGGATCCTACATATTAGCAAACCCACCAAGAAGATATGGTGCTCATTTTTGTAAGAGAGCAGAAAGATCTATTATCTCTTATTTATACATTAACAACTTAATAAAAAATTATATTATAAAGTTCCTGTGAGTCACAAACTTTAACTCCTACCAGTTAGAAAAGCAGACAAACATCGAATGCATGAAGAGAAGACACCCTGAAGGACAAACGCCTTCTTAGACAACCTACGGGAATAGATTGCATCTCACTGTGTCCCCAGGGCTCTGTGTTATTACCTAGACTATGGCAGGCCTATATTCCTGGAAGCTCCTATTTGTCTTCTTCACTATTAAATTATAAGGTTTTCAAGATGAGAAAATAAAATACTAAGTTTTGAGTTTCTACAGTGCCTGGAGCAATCTTCTTAGATAATAGTTGCTCAATAAATATAAATTGAATTGTATTTTACCATGCCTTTAATTCACCTTTCAACGTATAAAATATTTTCTTCTCTTTTTTTGCATTTTAGATTGGCAAAACACATTAGGTAGGCCAAAAGCGTCTTTAGTAAAGTAATTTTAATATGCCTCTCTAACCTTGGAGAATCTTTTAATAAAGAGATTAAAAGTGGTGAATTTGTATGCCATGCACTCAAGGGGACAATGTGTGACCCTGGTGATGGAGAGCAGCATTTTATCGCAGTACAGTGGGCGCTGGGTGCTAATTACAGCAGTTCGAACATTTTCTTAGCATTATCCATTCATGAGAAAGTCACACACACAGGGGGCAGAATTGAAAATACCCTTTACAATAAAAAAGAGCATAAAACATTTAAGTGGAAACATATATTAGAAGTTAAGAATCTTCACTTAATTTCTTTTGTGTTCATTAGAGTCACATCACTGCCAGTTTCCCCCTCAGACTAGTACATTGCTGTAGAAACACACAAAAATATGTGTTTATATATAGACAACACATAGGTATTGGAAACCTTGAAAGCTATAGGAATTTACATACGAAGTTTCTGTAAGAGGAAACCCAGTGTTATCTTGCCATTCTAGAATATTTCTTTTCACTGTGATCAATTGCAGTTGTGACCATTTTCCTTCCATATATTGCATGGATTTATGAAATGTGTCCCAGTTTTAGGAGGTCATTTTATAGTGGCCATAAAAATTAGAATGGTCTCAAGTTAACAGACCCAAATGAACAGAATATATCAGTTAAAAATCAGAATGCAATCTTAAAATAAATGTCACTTATAATCTCCCATGCTTGTAAAAGAAAGCTGTGCTGATAGTTCTATTTATTGCCTTTTAAATCAGTTGTTGATCCGGGAATAAACCAAAAAGGAGAGAGAGAGAGCTTTCGGGCACAGAGGGGTTCCTCCCACAGCTGACCAACACAGAGAAATGAAAAATGGCCTGTGAGACCCCACAACACACAGCCCCGAGGGCCACTGAGAACCTCCTCAGAGGCTAAGACAAGTCATTACAAATTCAATAATTTAGTAAATATTTCTAACTAGGGAGACTTTCAATAAACAAGAGAAAGACGTAATATCCTGGGGGTGGGATGGTTAAGTTTTCTTTTAAATGGTGGAAGAATATAACAAAAAAGAGAGGAGAGTCTATTTTTGACATTTGCTTTCTGAAATATAATGTCCTACGGGGAATGGAGAGACATAAACAAAATCTATGAGAATAACAGTTCCCACTCCCTTCCCAGATCAGAGGGAAGAACAAGAGTCCCTGATCCTCTGGGGAAGGGAGAAGAGAGGAGGAAGACATAGTTATATTGTGGAGAAATGGACCAGGAGCTCTGTTTTGGTTTCCTCTGACACAATTCTGGTCAGGGCCTGTGCCAAAACCAGACAACGATGATGGTACCTCAAGAAGACACCAGGGAGCAAAGAGCTACACAGTGAGTCCCACCATGTCCTCAGAGCTGGATCCACGATTTGGTTTGGAAACAAAGTCACAATGATTCCAATTCCCCAAGCCTGGGGTACAGGAGCAAGAGCAGCCAGAGGGAAGCATGCGGGTGGTCAGTGTTGATGCACCTTTTTGTGCCCGTCTTTGGGGATCACTTACCAAAGATCAGGTCATCCAGACTAGCAAACATTTGAGGAAAATGAGCATGACTCTCCCAGCATGCCCTGGGACCACGTGTTCCTTCCAAAACTCAAATGCAGCCTGTGGAACAGTTGATAGGATAGTAGGGTTACAAGGAACTGATATTTAGTCATGCATCTGATTTTTAAAAAGCAAATCATTGAAATTAAGTAGAAGAGACTAGAGGAAAGACATAGTTCTTAAGTGTTTAAGGTGTGGATAGAGAGTGCTACATAGGCACTGTCCTGGGCACTAGGGGGGCAAAGGCAAAACGGAAAACCTGGCTGCCGTCCCCAGATGGTTGATAGTTGGCAAGGGAGACAAATACTCACCTACAATTGAATAACATACATGAAAATAAAAGTTAAGTGTGCTGTAACCCATTACAGCAGATGCATTGCTTTATGTGTTATTGGGACCAAAGGAAACCTCTCTGAAAATATTACATTTTACTGAGACATGAATCATGAACATGAGACATTCAGATAAATATAGGAAAGAAAAGGATTCTAAGAAGGGGAACACACACACACACACACACACACACACACATCAATTTCTGATGTGGGAATTGTTTGATGCCTGCAAGCCTTGGAAGATGGCCACTAATTCAGATTTTCGACTATGCTGAGGGGAAGGTGGTACCCTAGCCCCCACATTTCTCAAGGGTCAACTATACTTTTTTATGTACCACTTCCAGAGAGGAACATTGCCTTCCCACATTAGCCAAAACCCCTTAAACTCTTAAGGGTCCATACCACTTTGGTCCAAAAGGTACCCAGCAAAGCTGAGTCCTGCGTCTTCAGCGAAGATGCCCTCTTCCTTCCATGAAGGAAAGAGAAAATGAGCTTAGGCAAGATTCCTTGAGAATAAGCACTTTAAAATCGCAAAGGCTTCTAAGTATAGCATAATTATTTGAATCACCTTAAATGATTTTTTTCTTAGTTGTGAAACTTAAATTCATTCATTCCTAATAAATTCATGTGACATTTAATCATCTGGTAAGTTTTTTTCTCTGAAGGTTTAAACACTTAAACATCTGTTATTATCAAACAGCTTGATGATAACTGCTCTTTTGAAAGCATCCCACGCAAGGCTAAAATAGAGTAGAAAAACTGCAACAAGTCAACCTCCCACAAAACATCTTAATGTTAATATTTCTCATTTTAATCAGTTTTCCTCTTAAATTGTAGGTCATTAAAAGTTACATTATCTTTGATTGGACTTCCCCATCTTTAGATTCCAATCATTTTGATTCATAGTAATCCACTTAGATTATATATTATCTACTCTGGTTTACTTAATCATAAAAATACTACATATGTTACTTGAAATATTTTATTTGCTAATCATAAGCTGACAATGATATGTTTGTAGAGAATAACATTTATGCTATTGGAATTGGAATCACCTTACTTTTACCCAATAGGCCATAGAGTACTAGTATGTAGAACAACAGTAAATACCATCTACTAGGCAGTCATACATAAAATGTTGAAATAAATAGTGTTAAAAAGGCTATTGGTAAAGTTAAGCCCACTTAGGGATTGAGTTATATATCACAGATTTTATCACAGTCAGAAATACATGATGCTTTTGTATAGTTGTAAACACTTAACACTGAAGAAATTCTGGGCAACTATCTTACAATACATTAAGAAATGTTGTTTACAAAAGTGGTTAAATTAGCCCCTTACCTGGGAGGCACTCACAGTCTAATTGTGGTAATTCTCAAAGTGGAGTGTTAGAGTTCTGTGTCATAAAGGGAAGAGGGGAGGGTAAAGTTCTGTGCATGAAAACAAGCAAAACAAAACCTATTCAGTGTTATGACATGCTTTTTTTTTCTTCTTGCATTAGAGAACTGAATACCGTTCTGAATTGCTTTTAAAATTGGAGCTACTATTTTATAATGAAAAGTGTTGGTCACTATAAAAACACTTTCTTCCCTACTAAATTCTAGGCTTCATAAGGAAGGAAACACATCTGTTTTATCACTGTGTAGCCTAGTACTTTGTGCATAATATATGCCCAATAACTCCTTATATAACTGAACATACAGACTAAAGTTCAACAAAATCTTACTGGGTAGTGAAAAATGGATTGGCACCATTGTGAAACAAAGCAAAAAGTGAGTCTGTATCTGCTGTGGGTTCCCTTTCCTGCTTGACAGTGACAAGAAGACTGAACAGGGGTTCTACTGCGGTGTCAGTAAGAGAAAAGCTTCCATTGATGAACACAAAGGGGTGGGAAGACTGAAGTGATGTCAGTGGACAGAGAAGATGGGTTAGAATCCAAAATCTTCGGGTTGACAGACAAGCCCATGGTGGAGGTGATGCTATTCCTATAGATACTGACCAGGCAAGCCAGCGTCAAGATGCCTTATGACCAAAGAGATCAGAATTTTCTATATTATAATGAAGGTAATATGGCTAATAACACAGCTATGAGCCATTTGGAGTGGTATTATTTCAAGAATTTTTTAAATTTAGAGGATAAGTTATTTAACTTAACAAGATATACAATAGTCCCTTATCAGAAAAATGTAAATATCAAAGTCTGTTTTTATGGGTTATGAGGAGGTTGAAATGAGATCACCAAGAGATGTAGTGGATCTTACTGAGGCAGATTTCAGTAAGTTATTGCTAAGCAACCAGTGGCAAAGCCCATACATGAATTTGAACTGTGGGTATTATTACAAACTAGAGGCCGGGTGCACGGATTCGTGCACCGGTGGGGTCCCTCAGCCTGGCCTGTGCCTTCTCGCAATCCAGGACCCCTCAGGAGATGTCCGACTGCCGGTTTCAGGCCAAGGGACCCCCAACGGTGCACGAATCGGAGCACCGGGCCTCTAGTATGCATATAAGATCTTTGGTTAATCTCTTCCTGCCCTCCTCCCTCCCCCCTTCCCTCTGAGATTCATCAGTTTGTTCCATGTTTCTATGCCTGTGCGTTGAGCATCTGCCCCCTGGTGGTCAGTGCGTGTTATAGCTACAGGTCAAATGGTCAAACACTTAGCATATTAGCCTTTTATATATAGACAGATTGATAGATAAATACCTTCCCTGCCTTTAAAATATTACTCCAATAGTTACAAAATCTTAACCCAAGAATTCTATGAAGATGATCAACTACATAATCTAACAGCACCAATAAAAAATGTATAGTGTAGAGATGCATGTTTTATTTTTTAGAATGGACAATCAGACTTCATTGACATGCATGATTATATTAGCTTAGGTTGAAGAGTAAACCATCATTATCAGATAAATGCATTCCATCAGGTTCCATTTTTTCTGTATTAATAATTTAGAGCACTGCCACACCAGCTGCCCATCCTTGTAGGAGGTGTTTATTGCTCTTATATTACACCCAGGTTTGATGTCAGAGTGTCAACCTACAAGCAACGTATCTGCATTGGACTTTTCTTATCCCAGTGTGAATCAGAAAGTCTCCGAACTGTCAATCTAAAGCAGTGGTTCTCAACCTTCCTAATGCCGCGACCCTTTACTACAGTTCTTCATGTTGTGGTGACCCCCAATTTCATTGTTACAAATTGAACATAATTAAAGCATAGTGATTAATCACAAAAACAATATGTAATTATATATGTGTTTTCTGATGGTCTTAGGCGACCCCTGTGAAAGGGTCGTTCTACCCCCAAAGGGGTCACGACCCACGGGTTGAGAACTGCTGATCTAGAGTGCAGCATTTCATGTGACAACTAGACATGAACCATCTAGATATACAAGACTGTACTATATCCGGTTATTTTGTATTTTCTAAGAAATGTAAAAATTATAAAAATAATAATATGACAACTCCATTTTCAATCCAGTTACTCTTAGAATTCATGTTGACTTGTCATATTTAAACAAACTATTGCTCTCTAGTAAAAAGTGCTATGGCCTCTGTGAAAGCCACCAATAATCAAGATCTGGACATTTTTATGTCATCAAAGTATATTTCCCCATCAACAGACTCCATGAGGCCAGGGAAAGGGTCAATCTTTTTTTTTTAACTAACACATCAGAAAAATGCTAAACCCATGAGGAGCTCCTGTTTCATTACTTTAAACACCCAATAAAACTATTCAGCATCATTAGACCCAGAAGCAATAAAATATTGGCCGATTCCTATGCATAGGTAAGAACAGAAAGCTTAATATATGAATGCTATTGTAAACAAAACTAAATAAAAGATCAAAGAGGATGATCAACAAAGATGTGAAAATCATTTCAATGCCAAAATTCAAACTTTCTTTTATATAAAAGCACATCAACTAAGTAGAATTCATCTATGTATAAATCTATTTCTTCATTGTTCTGGAGAAGAAATGGTTTTATTCTGTGAGGACATATCCTATTATTAAGTGCTTTTCTAAAAATGAGAAATGCTATTTTAAAATGTTTTCCTTTTTTTCAAAGAGATGGAATTTGTTTGATTTCAAACAACAAAAGAATAAAATCTTACTGTATAATGTGTTCCTAGCACCTGACATTCAGAGGTATGGAGATTGATAACTTCACTTTACTTAGCAGGGAGATTAATCTTTATGTAGATTTAAGAGTAAGAAGAAAGAGACATTTACATTTCTCACTTAAACTAGGATTTCTGTAAGTCAATTTTACAAGTTATATGCATGGAAATAACTCTGTTTTTGTTTAAATGCACCAACATTGATGTTTCTTATATAAGGTAACCACTGCAAATTTGAAATATCATAAATTTATAATTTATGTATTTGAAGTTATCTTCTATTCTTTTATGGCAGTTCGCTGAGTAATGTAGAACACTATTCAAGAACTACTGGACGTTAGTTTCAAAAATGAAATATGGATAATAGAAATATGATGCTTGCATCTACAAATTCTACATATAAAATTACCATGTGCTCGCAGTTTATATTAATCACAAACAGTCATGGGGATATAAATGCAGCCGAGGGAATACAGTCAATAATATCATAGTAACTATGTATGGTGCCATGTGGGTACTGGCAATATCAGGAGGAACACTGTAAGGTATATGCTTGTCTAATTACTATGTGGTATGCCTGAAACTAACACAGAATAATATTGAATGTAAACTATAATTGGATAAAAAGAAAGACTAAAAGGTTAATACTATAAATTAAATAAATAAGTAAATAAAAAGAACAATATCCACAGGGAAATTGCAAAGAAGGTATGAGAAATTTCTGAAACCTCACACAGTGAGATCAAAACCCACATTATAGAGATTGTTTTCACTCTCTGGCTGCTCTTTGGATATTTCTTGATCTTTATAATTTACAGTTTGATGTTTCATGCCTATCAAAGAATAAGAGATACAGCCACTGCCCAGATAAGCCAGGAACCTTCCAGGCTCGATTTCTAGTGATAGGGTAGATGAAGTATAATCAGCAAAAAGGAAATTGTGCTGATGAGGTCTGTGCTATAATGTAAAGAAGAAAAATCTATGTCTGCCCTCAAGTATGTTAGAATTAAAAATAAACACATACACAAACACACACACATGCCTAGGCTGAAAGCCTAAAGTTGATTCTTATGAATATACTAGAGGCCTGGTGCATGAAATTCGTGCATGGGAGGGGTCCCTCAAACCAGCCTGCACCCTCTCCAATTCGGGACCTCTGGCTCCTAACCACTCACCTGCCTGCCTGCCTTATCGCCCCTAACCACTCTGCCTGACTGCCTGATCACCCCCTAACTGCTCCCCTGCCAACCTGGTCCCCCCCTAACTGCTTCTCTGACAGCCTGATCGCCCTTAACTGCTCCCCCCTGACAGCCTGATAGCCCCTAACTGCTCTCCCCTGCCAGCCTGATCACCCTAACCACCTCTGCCTCAGCCCCCGCCACCGTGGCTTTGTCCGGAAGACGTCTGGAAGATGTCCGGTCTAATTAGTATATTACCCTTTTATTAGTATAGATGTAATAGATATTATTTTTTAAGGATACACTTTAAAACAGGCCTCAGAATATTTCTACAAAGATCAACTCAATTATTTTGCAGTCCAATGAAAGCAGCATTCATAAAAACAAAATCAGAATCTTTGGAACAACTATAATTGAAACACTCCCTAAGATTTATTTTTAGAAGTATGGCCAGAGAAAAGGCACAAAAATCATTTTTAGAAAGAAAATGGGTACCAGTCCAATTGTAGTGGAAATGGAAACAATATTGTGACCAAATTTATGTCAACACATGCGTGTTCTAGGATGGCATGAACAATCTCATTAAAAAAATATATACCTTAATAAAAAAGACTCAAGAAGAAGTAAATTGAATCAGAAATTTAAAATCTACCAAAATTAAAACAAGCACGCATATCATGACATCCGTATAATTAATTATACATAGAAATTTACTAACCATTCAAAGAAGAGATAAATCAAGCTCTTATAAATTCTACAATTGAATACAAAGAGGGAACACTTCCCAATTATTCAACGTATCATGCAATATTCATATGAAAAAACAGACAAGGGAAAAGTAATAAAAGAAAATCACATGAGACTTTCATTCAATAACTTAGAGGCAATAATTCTAAATACAATGTTTGTAAACATTTTTAAATGTATCTAAATAAATGCAAAGAAAAATTTAACACAAACACAAAAAACTGCATTGTTTCTCACATTAATAAAATTTCAATCAAAACCCCATTAAATAGTTTTCCTTTGTTTTGGTGGGATTGGATAAGCTGATTTTTAAACTTATATGGGAGAGCAAAGAGCTTCAAATACTGAAGACAATTTTGAAAAGAATTGCATGTTATATGATATAGCCTCCCAGATATCAAGACTAATTATAAAACTATACTAATTAAAGCACTGTTTGGTGCAAGGATAAAGAGACAGATGGAAACAATAAAGAATATCAAAATAGACCATCAGATATATGTAGATGTTTGAAATATAAGAAAACAGTTCATTGCAGATGGGTGAGAGAATAAGCCCGGCAGTTTGTCACCATATGGAGGAAGCAACATAAAGAAAAAGATTGTCAAATTTTATCCCATTCTATTAAAAGTAAACTCTGTTCAATCAAAAACACCTTAAAAAATAAAGAGATACAATAGACGAGATGATACTTGCAACACTACTGAACAAAACATTGGTATTCAAAAATTAAAGAAGTTCTATAAATTAATATAAAAGACATATAATCTAAGTTAAAGATAATATTATAAATATGCAACGTATAAAGGAGAAACACAATAAACATGAAAATACTCAATTTTCTTGATAATTAGGATAATAAGAATTAAAATCATAAAGCCACATTTTAAATTCTTCAAGACAGGCAAAAATTAAAAAGTTTTCAAATAACATTTTTTCCCAAGAGTGCGGAGGAGAAGACAATCTACTACATTTTTGATGAAGGTGTAAATTGGGGAATCACTTTGGAGAACACTTCGGGAATGTCAAGTGCAGATCCCATTGCAGAGTGTAGAGCCTGGAGAAAGTCGAGAACGTGACTGAAACGAGCAAGAATGCTAGCTAATCACAGCATTGATGGAACAATGAAAATGGAAAACAATCTGGACGGTCATTAGTATCTAGTTATAAAGTTAGATAAGCTTTACTAAATGCACAGCATGGAGCACTGAGGGGTAGTCACAGCAAGTAGACTGCAACTCCATCCATCAATATATACGAATCTGAAAAATTTGAGCAAAAAACAAAAGCAACTTGAGTTATATATGAAGAGTCAAAGAGCATATAAAAATATGATAATTAGTTTAGAGATGAATAGGTAGTAAACATTTCAGATGAGCATTGGAATGAAATGTACCAAAGTCAAAGCAAGGCCTACCTTTTCAGGTGAAAGAATGGTTGCCATTGTAGAGGGGTATATGCAGGGCAAAGGTTCTCTTTGTAATTTTTGTTTTCTTAAGCTGGCAGTGAAATGCATGGCTATGCATTATGTTATGCATCATAACTTTTATGTCTGAAATATTTCATAATAAAAAGAATAGGTTAAAATTCTTAACCACAGCTTTTTTCAATCCTGTGTGGTTTCATAAATATTTAAGAGATATTTTTCAAAATGGATTTTAAAGTGCTTTATAGCTCATGTATGTCCATTTGGAAATAACTCTAGCATTTTGTCACCACCATAAGAGGGCAAAAAAGCACTGTGTACACTCATGAAGATGCACACATCTGCAAACCTATAGTTTGTTTAAAACATATGTGATTGCAAAGTTCAAGTATCTATCATGTAAAAGGAAATTGATAATATAGACAAATTTTGAAAGCATTCAATACATACTACTATTACTTTAATTATATTTAGATGGATAATTTTTTTTAGTTTAAAAGAGTGATTATAACACTAATATCTGACATACATCATCTAGTTGTAAAACAGCCAAAATATATACATTTCCTATAAAATTAATGTTTATTACTTCATGTTTGTTTAAAATTATTTTGTTTCTGAATCCCAAATTAATTCACAATTATTGGTCACCCATTTATTCATTCAAGTATTTATGAAAAAAAATTACTGTGTGATTTACAATCATGATAAATTGGTCAGAAAAAGACAATGACTCTATTTATTCTCCAGTTACAAGAGGTACTCATCAAACCTACAAATGATATTACATTTAGTCATGATAAGTTTTATGAAGAAAAACAAAATGGGGATAAAGAAAAAGGGATTACAAAAAAAAGAAAAAAAAGGATTACAGATTGCATGGGCAAAATTAATGTCTATGGGTCAGATAGAGGAGGCATGAGGAGGTGTCATTTGGTTTGTGACTTGAATCACGAACACAAGTAATGTGTCACATCTGTGGTTAAAAAAATGCCTCAAAGGATAAACTCAGCTTTTGCCAAGCTCTGAGAATTGCATGAGCATGGAATGTTTAAGGGAGAGAAAGAACACCATTATAGGAGATATCAGAAAGGTATCCAACTCACCTATGATATGAGTAATAACCATAGGAAGGCACTTGAGGAATTTGAGAGAGTAAGAGCGTGGTCTGATGTACATGGCAAAGGTGCTGCCCAGTGGTGCTTTGTGGAGGCAGCGGGACTGCTGGGAGGGCTGCTGGTGTGCTGTGTAGGTAAGGGGGTCTAGCACAGTGGGAGTGGGGAGAGGTAGGAATAGCATCTGTCAGGTCAACAAAACTTGCCACTGAATTGAAGACTGTGTTTACTGGTAAAACAAGAGGAAATTCAAGGTTTAATTTTGGTTCTATTGAGTTTAAGTGTTTAGAATTAAAATGATTTGTTCCAGTGGTCATAAAACAAGAAGCTGCATATAAGTAAGAAGATTGGTAATGTCGCGTAATGTGATACAGAGTAAGACTTTGAATAGGGAGAGTTAGTTTTGGGTTAGAGTTCAGGTTGTTCTGTTAAAAGAATCATTCAGAAGTATGTCTAATCTGTCTAACTACTTGAATGGAATTCCTAATTACAAGCCAGCTGTAGCAGGAATTGCTTGTAGAATAAACTGGAGGGAAGTAAAAACACCCTAAGGTCTGCGTCCCATACGAGTACGCAATTAGAAACATTAGCTACAGCTTTATAAAGACTGAAAAGGGGCTATGAACTTAGTTTCTTTTTGAACAACTGAAGACAAATTCTGAATGTTTCAGAGCTATTAAAGATGCCCTAAAACAATTAACTAACTCTTTTGACACAGACTAATGAGGATAGAGAAAGACCAATGAATAATGATGACCAAGAATGGCAGAGAATGAGGATATTGTCAGGACAGAAATAATACTCCTAGCCACATATAGTCAAGTGTGTCATTAATTCCTTAGGGAGATGATATGGGAAATATCAAGTGTGTCATTGTTTTCCATTGATGTGTAAATTAACTTCTCAAAACATTTTTATCACATAGAGTTCAATTACATTTCAATCTTGGTTATTATTCTTAAAGTTCAGAATTTAAAGAACAACACAGCAAAGGATAAATGGAAAAACCAGTCCCACTAGAATTAAAACCAACTTGTGTCGTATTTTCTATATACACAATTTCTTAATTAGATGATAAAATAAGAATTGTCTTCATGTTTATGTACATCCAAAAGATCACTTAACATATTTGTTTAGTTTTGCTATTGGTAGATCACAGTTAGTTGTAAATTATCATTAAAAAAATAGCCCTAGATGATTTGGATCAGTGGATAGAGCATCAGCCTGTGGACTGAAGGGTCCTGGGTTCGACTTCAGTCAAGGGCACATGCCTGGGTTGCAGGCTCGATCCGGGGGGGGGGGGGGCATGCAGGAAGCAGCCAATCATTGATTCTCTCTCCTCATTGATGTTTCTATCTCTCTCTCCCTCTCTCTCCCTCTCTGAAATCAATGGAAATATATCTTTTTTAAAAAAAGAACAGTTTACATGCAGCAGATCTACTAGAGTATAACCATATCAAGACATGTACCATTTATCACCTAAACTCATAAGGAGAGAAGATATGTCCCATATTTTTCTGATGGAGAATACTAGTCTATAAACTCTTCAATTTATAGAAGAGAACAAGGTGAGGTTATTAAAGAATTTATTAGAGAATTTATAAACTTCTCAAAACTATATCATGTAATCCAGATGCACAATGACCTTAAATATTTCGTTACTCTAAAATAATACTTGACTGTAACATTTTTAAGTTTTGGAAAATATCTTTGCTCACAAGTCATTGACTCACACTCGTAGTCTACTAAGTAAAACTTTCAAAATTCTATGCATAGCTCATAAATCAACATATAAGTTGATTATAACTATGCCAGTATTGGCTAAGATAATATGTCTGACTTTATCATCTTTGTTGTGAAGAATCAGTGAAGAACAACACAGCAAAGGATAAATGGAAAAACCTATAATTTCTTATATTTTTAGCACTTTCTCTTTCCTAATGATGTTCCTAACACCAAAGTGCCATCCCCAAGGATCCTCCTTCTTATAAAACTACTTCCACTGGGAGACTTCTAAAGGCTTATGACTGCCATGCCCTAAATCTATTAGAAAACTTATTTCCCTTGTATTTTATTTCTTCCATGCCCAGGGGCTCTATAAATAATATGGAGAGTAAAAATAATACAGCATTACTGAAAATGCTCCCATGTAACCCATATCTAATTCAATTGGGACTTTCCAAAATTTATATTTATTTTTCTTAAATGATGATAAAGATTTAATAAAAACTCATTCATGAGAAACTATCCAGGAATGTTATCTTTAGGTAGCCTTGATTTTTATATTGATGAGCAAACCCTTGGTGTCCACTACAGAGAACATGGTAGTCTTATACAATTATTTGTGTCATCATTGATATATATACACAGTGCTCTGAAAATCACAGTCAGGAAAAATAGTCAATAGGCAATTCTCCTCTTAAAAATAATTTGATTTATTTATTTTCTAATAAACCTGGCTGAGCTGAGTTTTTAGCTACTTAATCAATAGACATTAGGTGCATTAATAGGTTTGGGAAGCCGTGTTTTAAGCACAGCTCGTATACATTTTATGATGCCCTTCAGGTTTCTGTCCTTCAGTACTAGTCACATTTCCTAACTATAACTATTAAATATGTTTCTGAAATTCACTAACTTTGTCAACTTTACTTGTATGAATCTACATATAATTTAAAAGGTGTTTGCTACAATAGACAATATGTAGCTCTTATTTATATAAAACAAATTACATTGGTAAGTAAAATTAAAGTTTGTCTTGTTGTTCACAAGTATCCAATCTGTGAGTTTGGATGATTTGTTAACATAAAGTGCAGGTGAAATTTAACGGTTATAATACAAAAAAGGACACCACATAACCTTCATCTCCAAAGTACCTCAAATTCCTATTGCCTTCTACAGCCACCTTCCCGATGCAAGTGTAGCCTAGGGGGCAATAGATAGTAAAGAATATAATGATATCTTGGATGGAAGCTTTCAAAAGGAAGGGCACATTGGAAGCTTGGAGTAGTGGTCAAATTGTCTGAAAATGTATTTATTTTCACCAACCTGATATTGGTTTGATTGGCACACATGTGAAATTCTCTATAGGCACTTACCACTTTTCAACTCTGGTTACTTGATTTTGAATCTTACCTGCAGATATTAGACTATTCTTACTCTGTGCATGTATTTTTATATAATTTGATTCAACTTCTCAAATAAGTACAGAATCCAATATATTTCAAAGTTAAATTTGTGCTAAGTTCTGACCAAATAAATGGAATAACATTTGGATAGGGGTAGCACGAGAACATGAATGATGCAGTATTAAAAACTATGCAGAAAAATATGTTCAGAAATAACTGAATTTGAGTTAGTGGTCATGTCCTATACATACCATATTGGTATGAATACTTCATATAGGTACCTCTCCGATTCTCTTTCATAAAAGCATATACCCAATTATGTAATTTGTTAAGGGTTGATTTTTTCACATTCTTTTCATTGTCTGCACAACTGTAATTCGTACCTCCCATTGCCCTGGTCAAAGGTCTTCAGAATAGCATGTGCTCTCTCAGGTACTGGAGGAGCATTAGAGTAGGGATAAAGGTAAATTAAGAAAGAGAAGAAATTTATAGAAAGTACTGTGTGTCCAGAAAAGATTTCCAGCTGTTATTCTTTAGGGAAACATGACTACAGTCCATATTATGTGATCCTGTTGAGTGCTACTCTCAAAGAACTTCCTCTATCCTTTGGAAAGAAGATGCATAAGCAGGGTGATTTGAAAAGCATTACCAACTCCACTACTGTATGAATCTAAGCCTGATATCCTTACAGCTGAGAAAAATAAATTTACATTTCAAAGAGAAAAAATTAGTAATTCAACATCACTGGGAAAGGCATATTAATCTACCTAATACTGATGTAAGAGTCTACTGAGAAAAGTTTTTAGGAGATAAAGAGAAATGTGCATCAGTGTCGTTGGGTTATAAAAAAGAGAAGAGTTTCAAAAGAGACTTCACTTAACTGTGAAGATCTGACTCAGAACCAGCTAGGGCAGGATTTATTATATCATTCTAAATAGGTATAACAATACACAGATTTATTCTTCTGGCTAGTTTACAATGCAATTGCCTTCTTTGCATTTTAAATTATATTCTATGTTGTGCCTAGGTGTGAATTTATTTTTATTTATCTGCTAAAGGGTTTGTAGATCTTTGTGAATATGTAAGTTTATATCTTTCATGAGTTTTAGTGAAGTTTTAGTTCTTGTCTCTTCAAATTGTACTACTCTTTACTGCTATCTGTCTGAAAATCTCATGTATGTTAGACCTTCCCAGTTTTAGCTCTCATCTGTTTCCACCAAAACAAAATTCTCCTTTTGAGTTAGAGACATACATAGACAATATAAACAATGGACCTTTAAGAAAAGAAATACTAAAAGATTTTCTTCAGCACAAAGAAAATAATGCCAGGTAGAAGCTAGGAGATGAGAAAGAAAGGAGAGCAAGGAGATGGATGGGAATGTGTGGAGAAATGCAAATAAATATGGATGCTCATGGTCCTAAAAAAAATGGTGGAGCTTGTTTCAGGCCTGGGACAAAGGTGCCTTTCATGCCTGGATGCTGCCACTTGCTGAGGGCTCTAACAATATGGCACCACTTTAATATAAGTTCATAACTTGAGATTGAGTCAATTTTCTATAGCTAATTTGTTGAAATTGTTAAGATATTAAAGTTGCCTTATTTTGCTTCCATGGCTGCACTTTTTCAAATTAACACATTACCCAAGTTCAACAATGAAATAGATTTTCACCCAGTTGTTTAGATCATTGACTTTCAACCATCAATGGTATCATCTTGCTTGACTACCAGCTAACTTCATAATCATTAAATTATGAAAAAAATAAAATTATTCCCAACATTTCAACTATGCACAGCATTTTCTCACAAAGAAAATACTTAATATTTTTTTGAAGTAAAGGACACTTTACCCTCCTTACCTGGATTCAAGGTTTCACATTCTGTAGAAGGTAACATCAATCATAAAAGATCATGTGTTTTTAAGTGAGTCGTGAATTATAATTATAGAAAGGGCAGTGCATAAGGGTAGGCCAGGTGTGATTCTGCTATGAATTATGTGTAATTTTCACCATTATTTAAAGGACAAAAATAAATATTAAATCAACATAAAATGTTACTATAAAATAAAAATTACTAAAACCCATATTATTTAAAAAATCTTAAGCCATAATAATATAATCACTTATCACAAAGATTAAAAAAAATCACACAATATACAAAGCTTTCAACAAGAATAGAGATTATAAAGGAGCTGATCACAGGGAAGAAATGAAGCTCATGAAAATGTATAACTATTAATTTAAGAGGAGGTCAGTTTAAGGGTTTGTCTTTTATATTGTATCAAATATCCCATTATCAAAATATCTGTATCAGACCATATATTGGCTGTTCTATGATATTATGCACCCTGTGCAAAATTAATCTGCTTTCTTTCTGCTCTTTTTTATTGCAAACGCTGATACCCTCCATCTGAAAGCTATAATTTCTTTTGCTGCTAAGCCATTCTTATTTCAAGCCATCAATATATCAAAGAGAAGACTAAGCCCCTTCAGTTAGAAGATATCTCATTGTAATTATTTTCTCCCACTTACTATTTTAAGTCTATCTCTAACTCCTTTCATGTTTGTCCATCCATCATGTTTGTCCATCCACATAACTGGGTCTCTGCCTTACTTTTCAATAACTATTCCAGTTGATAGATTGGAAATATATATGTATGACTTAGTTCTCAAGAGTCTCTCTCTCTCTCTCTCTCTCTCTCTCTCTCTCTCTCTCTCTCTTTCTCTCTCTCTGATGATTTAGTAAGGTGCCTTTTATCTTTGACTATTTTTTAATCAAAATCATGGATCCTCAGACCCTCTCATCTGATTTTGACTATTATCATTTTTCAGAGAATTCTGCAATACCCCAAATATTGAATTTGAAATTATTGGGTCGTGCTACTGGTCCAGATAAAAGCTAGTGCCCATCAGATATTGTGACTTAGACTGAGAGTTCTTAACCTGTCTAGGGAACCAAGTCTATAGCTGGGTCGGTTATTTCAGTCCTGATTGATTTCCTCTGCCCTCCACCACTGCTGAGGTCCCAGCGTGCCTCCTGACCAAGCCCCTATGCATTATAACACATGGTAAGTGATTGCGTCAACCATACAGGTTACTGGTTGTTTTGATAATCAGTGACATTATGTTATTTCAGTTGGTTTTTTAAGCTGCAAGAACACTATAAAAATGTCAGTTATTTATAAAATTATTCCAATGGGTATTTATACTTTATTTCAAAGGGTATAATTCTTTATTCTTTTAAGTTTGTCTTTTAGTTGCCATATCATAGTTGAAAATGTGAAGAATAAATAATACTACAGGAAAACAGTCAAGAACACCAGTGGGCTCCATGACCTTGGAATTGCCAGAGTTGGGACCATCTATCCACATGCCATGACAGGACTTTAGGCCACACCTCCTCCGCCACCATGCACATGGCGTCTCTCAGATGCAGAAGATAAGACCAGGTGGTGCATCAACAAAACTGTAGATTTTCTTCTCCCAAGAGAATGCAATCGAATAAAGCTTCTTTTATTAAACAAAAGAGCTTGTTTATTTAGATTGGCTCCCATTTGTTTATTTTTCTTTAGAAGCTGACTGCTTATTGGTTTTTATGATCTTAAGCAGTTTACAAGGTGATATGAAAAGATATGAAATATCCATAAATATGTAATCACTTCAGCATTCACTCCATTGACAAAGAGCTTCACGCCTCTAGGCAAGCATGCACCATCTGGAGCTGTATAATTGCCCCAAATCTCAAAATTGCAAGGGAAAGATTCCAAAGATTCAGGCCAATGCCACAAATCCATGCTCAAAGGCTTCCAACAAAAGTGCTGCAAGAGTTCCCAAGCCATTATTAAACCTGAGGTTGAGGAAGAAATAAAATATGAAAACTGTCTTCTATGTCTTTCTAACTGCTCTAAGAAGTCCCGGGCACATGCCCCTCGGACCCTCTAGCTTTGACTCTGGCTAAAGATACAGACCTGGGCTGGGAAAACATTGATTATCCTGCATAGATACAACTACAGATGCACACCCACTCTCGGGGTTTGAATCCTGTATTCTGTTATCAAACATATCACTTTTTTTTCTTTTACCTTGAGAAACTGAAGAGACTACTGAAAGAAGCTGAATTTAGTCAACTTTGCCTATAATAAAAATAGCATAGTTTATAAATTATGATGCAATAAAGAGCATGGAGAATTAGTAAATCCTCCCACACTGACAGCGCTAACTCTTGAACACATCAGAGAATCCCACTCAGAAGAAACATGCCCGCATGACAATACCTGCTTGCCCACCTCTCACGTACTGGTTTCCCACCTCAGAGCTCCCCAGTTTTTGCATCGTCCAAAAAGTGATGAACATTTTTTTCCTTTCTGGAAGAGGCGGTTTTATTACCCGCTGTGGCTTAAAGCCTGTATTTTGAAGGAGTTGCCATATGGCATTTTCAAAATTGTTTTGATGTGCATAATGCCATCGGACCTTTTGATTAAACACCAACCTGCAAGAAAAACTGGGGATGGTTGGCATGCCTGCTGAGTCTTATTGGATTTACACTGTACTGACAGGAGGTAAGAAAAGCAGAAATTGGATTCAAATCTTACGGACACACACACACACATTCAAATCACAAACTGGCAGAAATGAGCATAAAATTTTCATTTGAGACAAGAAAAAAACACTAATTAGAGAAACTTATAATATTTCCATAATAAAAAAGAGCAGATCTATTCATCTAGGAATTTCACAAATGCTAGTTATATGAAATTTGGGAGTAAATTACAATTATGCTTGATCAATAGGAATACCTAAAGTAATGCTCCCCCATCCATCTTTCTCTTAATGGACCATATTTGTTGATTTCTTTACCACCAAATAGGTGGTATCTGAATGGCAGGCCCCTCCCAACCTGCTCCTCCCTTTCCTGGGCTCTACCAGTCATGGCAGGTACCACTGGTTACTCATAGCACCATGTATCATAAAGTTTTCCCCAGCACAGACCTCTAGTTATTGCCCATCAACCAGAGTTGGCACATGAGAAACAACTTATTTTCCATCTTAAATCACCCAGATTTTCTCTGATCTCCAAGGTGCTATCTCCCCATTTTCTATATCCTTTTAGGAAATCAAATTCCAAAAAATAGGAATTTCCCCTTAATAGGCTGCCATAATATAAACTTGCGAGAAAACAGTGTTCCTCTGATACAATACTAAATTTATAAAAGAGGAAATGAAGGCCTAGATTTGCTAAATAACTTGTACATTTTTTCACAACTCAGTTGCAAATACAATGGTGCAGTACGGATGTCTGAATCCTAAACTTGGGCATCATTCCACTGTGGTACATTGCCATTCTGAATAATTTTAAAGAACTGACAAAAGTTTTATAGTTTTAAATGTTTAGGAGATCCTATCAGATTTTTTGCTATCCATGCTATTTTATTCACAGCTTTAAATGAGAGTAGTAACAACACTTAGTGAATGTTTCCTATGAGTGAGGCACTCGATTCATCATTTTTATGGAACTAATATCGTCAACAACTTTCAATGACAGGTGCCTATTCACACCTAAGTTTGTTGAATTCAAGGTGGTCCTCCCATTATGGCTCTATTCTACCGTACTCTTCAGGTTTCAATTTACTAGTAATTGAGGTAATATTTACATGACATAGAATCACACACTTGGATATGTACAACTCAGTGGCATTTACTCACAATATTGTGCAATCAAGGCCTCTATCTAGTTCCAAAACATTTGCATCACCCCAAAGAATGCACTGTGCTCATTACACAGTCAGTGCTTCCAGCCCCTGGTAAGCACTAATTTGATTTCTGCGTCTATGCATACACCTATTGTGGACATTTCATATAAATAGAATCATTTCATATGTGATCTTTTGTGCCTGTTTCCCCCACCCCCCATCTTAGTATCATCTTTCAAAGTTCATCCACATTGAAGTATGTACGAGTATTTCATGTCTAGATTCTCAGTCTATTTCACTGATCTTATGCTGATATATTCCATAATCAATATGTTCTTCAGGTTTTACTATAGTAAAGTGACTTCTGTTCACACACACACACACACATGCACACACACATATACACATATACCCTTGAAAACAGAAAGAGAAATTTTCCTTTTACACACACTATCTCAGATTTCAGAAGCACCAAAGGAAAAGTATGCCTTTGTAGCTCCTGCCTTCTGCATAATTAAGGGCATTCTCCAAGTCTGAAATTCCTCTGGCTAGGTGAGGATTCCTAACACAGGCCTCAGGCCATGCATCTTCCTCCACAGGTTCCTTCCTGACAGGATCCCTCCTTACTGCTGAGACTGGGAGTCAGCGTTTCCTCCTGTAGTCTTCCATAACTAAGGGCAGTGAGCATCCTTTCCCAGGTCACACACCATCCGTTTCTCTGCCTAACTTGGTGGAAACAGACGAATGTGGAGAAAGCACATCTGCGTTCCTTCACAGAATGGTTTGTAGGTCTCCCTTACAAGTATTTATAAATATACTCCAAAAAGCATCTCTCACCACCACAGACTTTCCACTAAAATCATATACATCTATTTCAAATAATTTGTCAGGAGTACTTCCCTGGATTGTGCATTAGAGGGATGGTAGTCAGGGATAGTGAACTGTGTTGGAGCCTTTTACTAGTAGATCATATTCTCACTACAAATTAATTCCTTTACGAGAGGTGAGCTTTACAAAATATGTAAGCTAGCCAGTCATTGATAACCTCACACTCACTTTAACTGGGGCTACTGGATCTTAAGGAAAGATTCTAAGCTTGATGCTAGTCAAAGAGAGCATACTGGGTAAAGGAGGAGGCAATTCCTAACCACTGTGTTTTGTGGATACTGAATAGATTCATGCCATGGGGACCGATCTTACTGGCAAAGCTTAAAAGTATGAGCTGAAGCTGGCTTTATGAATATATACATATCTAAAATCCAGAGAATTTCACATCTTTTCTCCTAGGAGTTTCTCCTTTCAATTGACTAGCAAGGCTAAAAGTGGGTAAACATACAATTTGACGAGTATCACTCCCTGTACTGAATGCTATTCACACCTCACCTCCTTCCTGCTCAGGACTCACCACACCTCTGCACACTGGAAGCCTTTAATCAAATATCTGCAACTGTCTGCATGGAGGCCTTCCCAGTGCACACCATCCAGGGCTGAAGGCAGGTAGTAGGTCCTAGGTGAACAGCCCCGACCCAACAGGGGAGTTGGTAGACAAGTCTCATGATTCTTCACCCTCGATCTGGACTCCTCTAAGGCTTACTATAGGTGGCTGTATATTGCCAGTGAGATAGAGAGCCCGCTGATTGCAGTGTTGACCTGCTCAGTAACACATTGTGCATTCTCTAGCTTTCTTTCCAGTCTCATTTACCTGCTCTCAGACCTAAGCTTTTTGAGATCCCCTCTGTGATGGTCAAACACAGAGGCAGATGAACCCATCCACAGTTTGGTTCTGGTGTCCATGCTGTTGATGTCAGACACGGATCAAGAACATAACTGAAGCCTGTGGGGAGAACAGCACGGGCTCCAAGCAGGTCTGAGATGGCTTGAGAGAGCAAGGAAAGGAAACTGGCCTGGATTTTCATTGTGTTTAAGGGTGGGCCACGGTGAGGAATCCCACAAGGCAGAGGCTGGCATGAGCTGACATGGTTTGGATTACCCCAGCACGCCAGGGAGGGAGTGCCCAGGCTTTCTCATCACCCTGGGCACACACATGAGAGACAGAAGGGAAGAGAAGAGTGATTTGTAAAAGTTGTCGGCATTCGTTCATTGAAAACTGGAATCAGACTCTATCGCTATTCACCCTGATGTCTGATGACTGAAATGTAACATGATTTATTTCATTGCATTTGAACTTACATAATCATAAGTTCACTATGAAACCAGAGGCCAGAATGGGAGGTGATAGTTCTGTTGAACCCAGCCTTGATCCTTGTGTGGGTGCCCAGAGGGTTCATAGCTGTTACCTGACAGTGTTAAGGATGGAGTAGCCTTTACTTTCTCAAAACATTTTCAGGAATTTGATTAAGGTAGAGAGAAGGATTTGAGCTATGTGTGGGGCAATGGTCCATCCCTTCTTGTAGGCTCTTTTGTGAGTGTCTATATGTCCAGTGCATCTTCTCAAACGAGGATGCCATCAATGTATGTCATATCTATGCTCCTGGAGAAAGGGCCATGTCCTCTCAATTTTGCCTGCAGAGTTTGTGTACGATAATGAGGCTGTTGAGATATCCCATTGAAGCCTGGTAAAGGTAGTGTCCCCATGGAGATGAAGGCGACTTGCAACTAAGAAGCTATTAAAACGGATGCTGAGGAGAATATATTAACCAAATCTATAATAGCAAAATATTTACAGGTTGCTCATTGAAGGAGTCAGTGATTTACCTATTGGGTGTGGGAACTGTAACAGATTCCACAGCATTAAGGTTGAGGCAATCCACTTTGAGGTACCATTCCTTTTGTCCAGGTTTAAAAACAGGTTAAGATGGTATGCTTACAGTATATGCATGGCCCGTGGACACAGACAATGGGGCAGTGAGGGCCTGGAGTTGGGGGAATGGGGGAGTAGGGGGTGGGGGCGGGCTGGAGGGGGTCAATGAGGGGGGAAGGAGACATATGTAACACTTTCAGCAATAAAAAAATTATTTAAAAACAACAGGCTAAGATGTATTTTTAAATGGAGAAGAGGTGGAGATATTCACCCCTTTACTAATTAGGTCTTACATAATAAGTTTCAGACCTTGTAGGCCCTGTTTAATTTATATTAGACCATATTAACTATTTTAACTGGGAGGTAAGGTCCATAGGGCCCTATTTTGTCAAGCCAATTTGTAACTGCCAAAGACTTAATTTAATTTTAATTTATTATTCATTAGGTCAGAACATCCATGCCCTCAGTGAGATATTTTAGGGCACTAGATGCTATGACTGTGGGAAATTTCAGCAAGGCAATAGCACTGAGGAGGCATACCTATCTGTCCTCTATTTTAGCATCTTCTCTAAATTAATAGGGGGGTTCATGTTTAAATGTAGTGGAATCTCCAGCTCTAACTTTAATTTGAGTCCCAGTATTGATTAAGGCCAGGAAGGTTTGCAATTGGTGCATTTTCAGCAAATGTTCAAAATCTATACCATAGAGGTTCAAAAGCCATCCAGTACCCTTTTATCTCTTTGTTGTATATATATTTTTTATTTTGGATTTCCACTTGAGTCAAATGGTGAACCTTTGTTTCAGTTTTGTTTCATTGTTTCTTTTTCTTGTATCCAGGTCTCTTTTTGCTTCTCATTCATCCTCTCTCTCTCTCTCAACTCCTCTCATCTCTAGATATAATTTAGGGTGATCCTCATCTTCTCTATGCTGCGTGCCTTTATAATTTTCTACCTCCACAAAGCCACAAATCAGTACTGTCAGGTTTAGGAACCTGCCCATGGCAATGAGTACTTTATAGGATTTAAAGCCCTCAGGCCTCTATTGGGTTTGAATTAGCCTCTTTGCTGTGCCACGGGTGCACCCAGGCTGTCTTCTGCATCATCCTGAGGATTGGGATCTTTGTTGTGACAGATCGACAGGCAGCACCAGTAGCAGCAGGGTATTAAGAGTCCTGGTGAACCACCTGCAATTGCGAGTATGGGTCTCAAAATGCCACCCAGTATGGGTGTCTCTTCTTTCTCTCTTTCTTTAGCTTCTAAGGGACTGCTCCTCCAAGAGAAGTCACCCAATGGGCTGATACCTCCCACATGGGATAGTTTCTTCCTCTGAGCACTCCATAGACCAGAGTACAATATCTGATTGACTCACACAACCGATTGGTCACAGAATAGTTTTCCAGTGAGCCTAGCATCAGTCATAGCTTCATTCCAAAACACAGGAGAGAGGTTTTGGCTGAGACAGAGCACCCAGTTTCACTTTAAGGAAGTGACTCCAATGTCATAGTCTTGTACCAAAATGCCAAGGCATTTTTAAAATTGGGGACTCAGGTTGGCTAAATCTATAAGTGATGCTTGATAGAACTTCACATCATCCCAATGAAGGACACAATCCGAAGCCTGATCTTGGTCTGCTTCTGACGGATCCAATTTAAGACATACCCTTTTATTCTGATAACTGAATTGCCTGCCTTGATTGAACAACTATTTTTCACTTATGCTACCCATGGTTGCTAATCACAATTCCTCCATTCTCTTTGGCCACAGGAAAGGGTGCTGATCCCATGCCTAGCCAGTCAGAGTAACCAGGTGACTGACCCAGGTGATGGGGCAGGTAATTCAATCTAGGTCAATACCAACTCTTTCTTTGGAATTTTATTTTTATATGTTTTGTGGAAGAAATAAGCCTTAAGACCTTAAAGTGGGATAACATAAACCTACGATCATGTTTATTGACACCTGGAGAAGGTTTATCTGCAGAAAGAAAAAGGGACAGATTGTGGGTTGGAGGTGGAGAGGAAGACTGAGAAAGAGAGTCAGAGCAGGAGAAAGACAGAAGAATATAGTGAACAATATCATATGAGTTCATGGATCCAGCAAGACTATTATTAGATATTTTTTAAAAGGCATGTGCAGCCCTAACTGGTTTGGCTCAGCGGATGGAGCATCAGCCTGCGGACTCAGGGGTCCCAGGTTCGATTCTGGTCAAGGGCATGTACCTTGGTTGCGGGCACATCCCTACTGGGGGGTGTGCAGGAGGCAGCTGATCGATGTTCCTCTCTCATCGATGTTTCTGACTCTCTATCCCTCTCCCTTCCTCTCTGTAAAAAATCAATGAAATATATATTTTTAAAAAGGCATGTGCAGCCCTAACCAGTTTGGCTCAGTCGATAGAGTGTCGGCCTGGGGACTGAAGGTTCCCAGATTCGATTCTGGTCAAGGGCACAGGCTTGGTTTGCGGACTCCATCCCCAGTAGGGGGTGTGCAGGAGGCAGCCTACCAATGATCTCTCTCATTATTGATGTTTCTATCTCTCTCTCCCTCTCCCTTTCTCTCTGAAATCAATAAAACTATATTTTTTTTTTTAAAAAAAAGGTATACACACACACACACACACTTGCTTAAGCTAGTTTGTCTTGGGTTTTCTGACTTGCCAAAGATCCTAGATAATCTATATTGTTTATTTATATAGAAAATGGGACAGATTTAGTATGGGAGAACAGGTTTTTTTTCTTGCATAACAAACAATGAGTTTATTTATCTAATTGCATGTTACCCTGATAGAATGAGTCTAGCAATTATGGATATGTCGGATAAGTTGAGGGAGGAGTTTGTTCTGTTTCTGGTCCTTATCCCTTTTTAGTTGACATTATGTTTATTGTTGCCCAGACTCTCTTTCTCATGAGACATACGCAATATTAACACAGAGTCCACAAGCCACATGCTCCTACTACCAGTTACATGCTCAATAAATATTTGTAGAACGAACAGATATTAGAGTGGAGCTGAGATAACCTTTAAAATATAAAAGAGTAATGTGAAATAGATTCTCAGAAATATCAGCTATATAGCCTTATTTCTGAAAGCCCTTAAAGATGAACTATGTGATCCATTCAGAATATTTCAAAGAGTAACCATCTCATGTGGCATTAAAAATATTTTAAGTTCCAAACCTGAAACTTCAAAGGAAAATGAAGTCACATATAAACATTGAAGTTTCTGTTATTGTTGCTCTATAAATCACTGAATTTGTCTTTTCTGTATTTGCTTCTAGATGTCAAGTCTTATAAAAAAAACATTAATGTAAAAGTTGAACCATAACTATAAGATATAATGCAACCAGTAAAGAGAGAAAAATTAATAAATGTGTATATTGTGGACATCCGACTACCTTAAGTGATTTTGTTATTCTGCCAAATAAAAATTCTAAATTTATTGCCAGCATTTTTTAACATTCCTCTTTATTTGTACCTAATTCATTTTATGGCATTACAAGTAGATTTATTTACAGGTATAAGATATATAATAGTTAAAATCAAAATATTAAATTTAATTTTCAAAATTCTGATATTATAAAAATTCTTTTTACATTTTCTAAATTAATCATACCTATATTTTCTATTTTATGTTTTCACAAAGAGTGAGGCTGGAGTATAATGATATTGCTACTGTTCCCAGTCTACATTTCTGTCTCTGTTCGTAATGTTTATTCATTACTTTGAATATGGCTTTAAAGTCATGCATAGAAATACATGGTATTAAAGGAGTTTTTATTACATTCAAAGTCATTTTAATCTGAGCTGAATGTAAAAAAAATCATTTAGCTCCAGCTCTTGACATATGTTTTTAAATGAATTCTTTGTTTTTGGAAAAGCAATTACAGGTGCAGGTAGTTAAGTGTTTTCCGTCACTCAGATCTCAGCATTTGAATCCACAGAACACAAAGGGAGAAGTTAGCAACGTAATGTGCTGGGTTTGGATCAAAGTTGAAGTACTTTCTTTAAATTGGCTCTCTGCACAAAGCTTCCTGACCTAGACATTTATGTTGACGGTTAATTCTATGCTTTTTATAAATACACAGCACAGCAATCTTGGGGGTTTTTTTTTGGCTCCTTCATAATACAATGAGGATTTTCAGAGTGCTTGAGAAAAAAGAGAATTGTTGAATTCCCAAGATTTACCACCTGCTGTTATATGAGTCATTTCTGTCTTCTTCACTAAATTCTAAACAGTTCAAAAGCAAAAAGTTCCGTTTTCTCCTCCTTTATATTCTTCATGAAACCATGGAAAATGTTTTGCATGTAGTAGTCCCTAAAGACCCTGATGTGTTATGGACACAATGCAATGGCTCTGGAACCCAGCAATTATTCAGAAAGAAATCTGTGTACAGCACCATCATCAAAACCAACAAGGGAACACATAGTAAAATAAAGAAAAAAGAAAGAAACCACCACTAGCAGGCTCTCATTAAAGGGTGAAAATCCTGAGCTAAATGTCCAAGGTTTGACCTTCCCTGTGTGCCTCTTCTAAATGTTAGTGGCTCTATTCACCATGCTGTGTGAGCCAAAGGGTACACTTTAACCCGAACACCTTTTATACAATTGAGTACAGGGAAGAGAGAAGAGAAGAATGGGAAGAAGGGAGGGAGGGAGGGAGGGAGGGAGGGAGGGAGGGAGGGAGGGACGGTTTCCCTACATAAATGGTAGAAACCAATTTAAATCACAACATTTCGCTATTTGATGAGGTTGGTGCAAAATATGCTGCCAATGACTTATATTAAATCAGGGGAACTCTAGTTCATTTTAAGAAGGATCTATTTACCCAGAGTGAGTTAATTTGTATATATGCACCACAAAAATGAGAAGGGCATTGGTAACTGTCCAGTAAATTGTATCGCTGACACAAGGAGTTTGGGCTTTTGCTCCATAATGCCACTTTCTTTAGTTCCTTGCAATCTGAGATCTGTTTTCTCTCTGTATAAACTTCTTCATTCCTGCCTCCATACTTTGTACATTTTGAATCCCTCTGACATCTAGTTATTATTATTTCAGATTGTTTCCAATCTGTGCTCTCTTCCAAAACTGTGTGTCTACAAATGTTTAGAAAATTAAGGCTCAAAGCATATTTTACTAGAGGTGTTTGAGTCAGCAAAAATAAAAGTAAACTAAAAGTTATTAACTAATCTTATATAACTCTTTAGGTCTAAATATTTTTTAAATTTTTTTAAATATATTTTATTGATTTTTTACAGAGAGGAAGGGAGAGGGATAGAGAGCCAGAAACATCAATGAGAGAGAAACATCGATCAGCTGCCTCCTGCACGCCCCGCACTGGGGATGTGCCCGCAACCAAGGCACATGCCCTTGACCAGAATCGAACCTGGGACCCCTCAGTTCACAGGCCGACGCTCTATCCAAACCGGCCAGGGCTACGTCTAAATAGTTTTATTACAAAAAAAAAAGTCATGTAAAGTTTGAACAACCTGAATCAAATCTCAAGAGGATACTTAGGTGATAGCACTATGGAGCTTTCTCTTTCTTTCCCCTCACAGCCTCCAGTGTTCCTGATTCTAGTATGAGAAGTTCAGGGTCCTTTTGAAGTTGAAACCTTTCTATGCTGGCTTCCACAATAGACTCCTCTCTGCTACTTATATTCTTAAGTCAGGCTTGGTTTAAAATATTCTTAGCAAAATCTACTATGTAACATCTAAATTACAGTCAAAACTAATGAGGATTTCCTGAGTGAAATCTCTCCTTGTATGCTCTTGTTTTCTAAACAAATAATTTATGTGCACCCAGGGGACACATAATTATATACATAAAAGAGGTAATTTTTGTTGATATAAGGAAGCATTCATCACATACCATTAATAAAGTAAATAGAAAAAAAACTTTCTGGAAGTATTATTTTTAGAGTACAAGGTGCTTATTCCATTCCATAGACTTTTACTTCTAACTTATCTTGTGCCTGGGTCGGAAAATGTCATGAAAACGCTTCTCACTTATTTTATTATTTTTAAAATATATTTTTATTGATTTCAGAAAGGAAGGGAGAGCAAGAGAGAGAGAGAGAGAGAAAGAGAGAGAGAGAGAGAGAGAGAGAGAGAGAGAGAGAATCATTGATCCGCTGCCTCTGGCACACCCCACACCAGGACTGAGCCCACAGCCCTGACCAGGAATTAAACTGTGACCTTCTGGTTCATAGATTGATGCTCAACCACTGAGCCACACCCAGTGGGCTATTTCTCATTTATTTTAAAAGGGAAAGAAATCATGTAGGTCAGTGGTCGGCAAACTCATTAGTCAACAGAGCCAAATATCAACAGTACAAAGATTGAAATTTCTTTTGAGAGCCAAATTTTTTAAACTTAAACTATATAGGTAGGTACATTGTTATTAACTTAATTAGGGTACTCCTAAGCTGGCCTTTGCTAAAAACGTCCTCAATCTGATTGAGGTGCATTCGCTGAGGTCGACCCCTTCAAACTCTCCCATCCACACTCATCTTGTATAGTTGTTTCATCTATCTCCTTTCCGAAAACCGACTTCTGCACATGGGCCACGAAGTTTCAATCGCTCAGTACGTGCGCGCCCGCACGTGGTATTTTGTGGAAAAGCCACACACAAGGGGCCAAAGAGCCGCATGTGGCTCGCGAGCCGCGGTTTGCCGACCACTGATGTAGGTCAATGCATGTGGGAAGGTGCTTCACCCTAAATAAGTTCTAGGAACATATTTTGCATTTGGAAGGCAGGTGAGCACCAGCAGAAAACCTGTGTGACTTCAGAGAAAGAGAACAGACACTTCAAATTATACAATGTTTGGAGTCTGCAATTGTCTTAAGGAAACCAAAGAATGGGACATTTCAGAGAGCAATTTATTTGCATCTATGATTTCTTACCATTGAGAGTAATGCATATTATTTGGGAAAACTGTTACAGTTATTTTGCCACCCAATAAAGAAGTCAACAAAACGTATTTCAGAATCATTTGCTGATGAATTTTAACAAGACTTATAGATTCATGTGCCAAGTCATTTTGAATTGCTCTGCAATAAAAATATGCATAGATTTGATATTAAAAACTATACAAGCCCCCAGGCATAGCCAACTATTTAAAAAACACTACATTAACATTCATAGTCATATCTGCATTATAGTTTACTATCAACAATCTGATTTTTAATTTACTCTCAATAATAACCGATTTACAATGAAAACTATCTTTGGAATCCACACTCCTAATGTTTACAGCTATCAGAAAACTCTGAGTGGTTCATCCCACCCCACCACCTCCACAGAAAGTGCTTGAGGAAGCATCCTACTCACTAAAGAAGTATTTTAATAGATCTTATTATCACTATAAGCAATATTAATAGTTATTAGTGGCCAATATGTCAAGAAGTAGCTATACATTAAGTCCTCTTACCAATGAGTCCTGGCATGTGTTAATAACATTGGGATAACTAGAATATGGGAGAAACAAAGAAAAGACGGTGACGACTGATTTCTGAACAAGGGCATCTTTGAGAAAAGACAAGAAGGACTAAATCAGATGGGTAATTGAATTCACAGAATGTCCCTTCCACGTATTGTATGCACTGGGATTGTTTGTATTTTCTCAGTTAAGATGAAAATGTCATTTGCCTATTAGACATCTAAAACCCAAGTTTAATTTAGGTACGTTTTACAATCTAGATCAACAGGAAAATGATTCATCAGAAACCTTATATCTTGCACTAAAAAACTGTGTGGTGCAGCCAACAGAAACATTTGGAGAGTCAAAGGGAAGAGATTTTTCTGAGTCAACATTCAGCATTGAAAAGAAATGGATTTATCTCTGTAAATGTTTTCTTGTCACTTGGCAAGAAAAAAATGACAGAGAGCATGCTGTTTTATTAACTTTTCTGTTAAAAACCACAACCTTTTGGTATTTATATATTCTCAGGAAGGGACTGCCTTCCTGTGACTAACTCAATGAGTCAAAGGTAATAGCTAGAAACTTAAGTTTAGTAATAAGTAATGTTATCAATACCTGTATAGAGACTGCTGCTTCATTCTGAAGTTGAAAAATGTTTTCAATATATAGAATGTTGTGTTATTATAGGGACAATTGAATAAATGTAAAAAAAGTAAATAAAAAAGCAAAAAGCCACCTAGATTTTTTCTCAGAGTGTAATTTGGCAAACTAACACCTAATCTGCTTTTCTCAGAAAGAGTTACTCTTGTCACATATTTGGAAATGCATGACACATTCTCTCTTGCTTTTGTGCATTAAGACATCAAAGGCTGCCAGAAATCCTGTTTTAAAGAAACCTGGTTGATTTACTTGGACCATCAGTCAATTTAAATGTCATGAGTGAATGGGAGGACATGGCAGAGCACACAAAGAAAAGGGCGTGTGCACTCTAACAATTCAAGAGGCAAGTTGAGTGCAATGAGCAAACACAGGAAACCAGTCTCTGAGCATCTTAAATGTTTAAACCCCCAAATCGCCTGCTGTGGCTGATAATTCTTTGATGAAAGGTTTATAGCAGACAAGAAAGAGAATACAAGTCCTAGCCAGACATTTATTTAGCTTCCATTTAGAATAGTAGGTAACAAAATGTTTAGACAGCAAAGGAGAATGAACATGGTCCAATTGTTTAATACAGAATAAAGGATCAGAAAAATACAATGACAAATACAAATAAAATTCAGACAATACAAGCAAAATTAATCTCTGCAATGAAGAAGAAATGAATGAGAAACACTCAAGGAGGCTACCCAAGCAGCTCTGTGATTCTCAAAGACTTGATCAAAACAGGAAGAAGCATCAATAATAAAAAAGCTATGGTAATAAGGCTCAATAACTACATTATTAGCTTTTAGAACAAAGGAGGAAACACATTTCATATCTGTTGAGTATTCCACACAGTAACATAATTGAACAATCATTGATTTAATTGTGATTTTTTTCATTTATTTCTCTAAGAGGAGTTAAGATTTTCTAGTTTGGCCCTACCCACATGGCTCAGTGGTTGAGTGTTGAACTATGAGGTCTATAAACCGGAAGGTCACAGGTCTGATTCCTGGTCAGGGCACATGCCTGGGTTGTGGGATTGGTCCCCAGTGTGGGCAGGCAGAAGGCAGCGAATCAATGATCTCTCTAATCACTGATGTTTCTATCTCTTTCTCCCTCTCCCTTCCTCTCTGAAATCAATAAAAATACATTTTTAATAAAAAGATATCCTAGTTTGGATAGGGATTTTATCACAATAAAAAATATCTGCATTCAAAATTTAAAGAACCCTCAGCATATATATATAATAATCTACAGAACATGCAACAACATACTTCTAATACTTCTAAGGTAACTTTATAAAAAGAGAATAATATATTACCTTGTATTATTATATATATGCTAATTTTTTAACATTCCATCTTTTACTTGTGGTAAATATGAAATAAAATAATGATATGAATACAGCATTCCTAGCATTTATTGTGGATCATTTTACCAAGAGAAATATGCAGGTATTTTAATCTGAACTATTGCAGAACAGAGATCGCTTTGTTTTCCTCATCTAAAGGCAACCTCACAGTTGTAATCGCCCTGCATGCTTTGAAATGCTGAGTTGTCAGACTTATTTCTAGTCTGGAGTCTAACATATGTAATGCTCATCCATTCCCAGCCTCACCCCTCAGGCAACTTCTTATTTACTTTGTTTCTAGTGATATTTTGAAAAATTGCTATACAATCTTTTGACAAGCATTTGCAATGACTAAAAATGTCATGAGCAAATAGTGCTTTAAGGCAATACGATGCATATGCAAAGAGCCCTCATTAAAAGTCTTTGATGCTGAGAATAGCCTGCTATTTACACCATTTATTTGGTATTTATATGTTGCTGTATTTATATGATGTATGAAATCTGCCTATATTTCCAGTTATTAATGTAAGATTGAATAGATTGCTATTCTCTTGAAATCTCGCTTAAAATGGATAATAAATTTGAGGTAATTGAGAATAAATTTCACTCCACATTTCCAAAAGGATAATGTCTCATCTTCATTTATTTTATAGTAAATGTGCAACAAATATTTACCCCTTTAAATTGAAGATATTTCTAATTGCAAGACTCAGGGGGATGTAAGCAATTTCCATTGTCTCCTCATTACAATACAGACTTAAAATAACCACAAAGGTATCACTGTAACACAATCTCAGAGCTCTGAAATAGTTTCTAGGTTTTTATGTATGAAAGTCTATGCAAAATATGCCAAGGACAGAACCAAAACCTGACAAATTATGAAGTGGTTCAGAATTGAACTGCTCCCTTATCTCCTTCTCTAGCTTGCTTATTTCAAGGATCATTCACATTGGCAGTTAGGAGTAATGCCCTATTAAAAGAGAAGGAGAGGAAAGTTTGGGGGCACATCAATGAAAAACTACATTTCAAGAACGGAAATTAAATTAGAAGGAAGATAGTGAACAAATTGATACCACAAAAAATGCAGTAGATAAACTAAAGAATAAAAAATAAAGAATAAAATAAAGAAAATACACATAAATACAAAATAAACCAAGAGGCTTCAGGGGTCAACAGATAATATAGCAGACAAGTGATCCGGTGCATGGATTCATGCACATTGAAAGGAAATTAATTAGAAGGTGGCCAACAGGGCAGGAACTGGGCAAGACGGACAGGACACACCCTGGAGCCAACCTCCCAAGGTCCCTCCTTGGCCAGCTGCACCTGGGGTGGCACCGCGGTGGGGTCCCTTCAGCAGGTGGGGTCCCTTGGCCTGGCCTGTGGGGATTGGGCTAAAACTGGCTCTCTGACATCCCCTGAGGGGTCCCGGAGTGGGAGAGGGCACTCTGCAAAGTTGCTGTCATGCAGGATGTGGAACGCAAACACAAGTGTGCAGTAAAACAGATCCGGGGTGACAGTGCCCCAGCAACAACATAACCCACAGCCAAAGGTGGAATTGCGTGGCCCCGAGGAATTGGGCTCCCTCCTCTCTGGTTTTGGGGTGCATCACCTGAGAACCGCCACTGCCAAGTCACTGCAGCTTGTACTGCGTTGAACCCCTGGTGGTCAGTGCGCATCATAGCGACCAATTGCATGGTCAGATACTTAGCATATTAGCCTTTTATGTAGATAGATGGGACAAAAAGTTCCTATTAGGATGGGCTATCTGATTTGTGGGGCCTGGAACAAAATGAAAACACTAGGGCTCTTGTTGAAAAAATAGAAAAAGTGCAGTTAAAGGTATTGAAATACATAACTTTAAAATTTCTCTGTATGTCTCTTTCTCAACCTGTGATGTTTTATTTGCTAACTAATGCTGCACTCCCTTGGGCGGGGATGTTTGAAAGGTTAGTACAGACCCTCACAGCTCCCTGCACCCCATCAAAAGGTTCACCTGGCCAGCCACCTGCCCAAGGAGCCATGCCACTCCAGCCTGGGTGGCAATGACCACGGCTCTGCCATTTTCCAAGACCCAGAGATGTGTGTGTGTCTGCCACAGGCTTTTCCTTCTGCTGCACCCCTGCCAAGTGCTGGGAGATGCTGATAGGTTGTCCCGTGCTGCAGAGTACCAGGGTGAAGGATGGTGGCCAAGGACCCTCCCTGAGGAGGCAGAGCAGCTGGGAGGCTGCACCCAATGGGACTGGTGAAACAAGGCCCCATGTCTCAGCACCTGCTCCACTGCCCCATCAGGCATCATTTACAAAATACAAATCCAAAAATGAAATTATTGAGACATTCAGGACAGCCACCTCCAAGCAATAAACTTCGATTGCAAGAGCCTCAGAGCATGGGTCTCCGGTGTAATATGAACATGACTGGAGTCCTCAAAGCAGAAAACCAAAGAAGTAAGAGTAAGTATTTGAAAGAATAATTACCTTAAACTTTCCTTAAAAAAAAATGAGCCTACACATTGGAAGACTCAATGTGTAGATGAGAATCTCACTCATAATATTCAGTGAGACAATCTTCCCCAATTCCTCCTAAAAGCCAGATAATCAGATTGTTGTCAGACTTCTGACAGAGACATGTTATGCCAGAAAGCAAAAAAGTAACATTTACAGACTATTCAAGGAAAGAAAAATGAAACTGAAGGATTTTAGATTCAGCGAAGCTGTCATTCAATTATAAAAGGCACATTAAAATCCCTTATAAACATGCAAAACTTCAAGGAGTATTGTACCCATGAGCCTTCCTGAGAAATGGATTAGAACATGAATTTATGGCAACCAGAAAGATTGGGAGAAACTATGGCAGGTCTGTTTTGTTGTGGCGCAAGGAAATTGGAAAGAGCATGATGGAAATTTTATTATATGCCTGGAGTCAGTACAAATCAATCCTCCACACATTCAATTATCAAGAACTTTGTCACACGGTCTCAGTATTCTGCAAGAGGGAGAGGCCTTGTGTCTAGTTTCAATTCTATTGCTTTGGGAACAATGGAAATAAACACTGCATGACTAGCCAAAGTGCCCCACCACATAGGATTTGTCAGTTTTCCTTCCAGTCTTGTCCCTGTTTGCCTCACATGTTTGGAGACTGGCTATAGGAGAGATTAACAGTGCATCATCTTTGTGAATTTACCATTTGAGCATTTATCATTTGATCTATTAGACAAATTATATCAATTATTAAAATGTAAACATGAAAGTAAAACATCTTTGTTGCTACTAACAGGACCTCAGAAATTATGCTATGCCACACTTTCACCCTAAAAGAGATTCTTCTCTATGACTGAGAAATAATTTTTTAATGCTCTCTAGTGCAAATACCTTATATTTTATGATATTTTCTATAAGATATGTAGCAGTGCATAAGGTCTAAACTCAGTGTCAGGAATATGGTTTGACACCAGTTAAACAAAGGGCTTAAATCAATAGCAAAAGACTAATGAATTACATATATATCCTTAATATAAAAGGAGTTGACATATCACTAATTCTCCAAATGCATATACATTTTTTCTGTACATAGTTCTAAAACCTTAAACATACCATAAATGACACATTTAAAATTATGTTTAAAATGAAAGACTTATTCTGATTAATGTATAATATTCAAATATATGGTTGAATATTTTTTAAATAAAATCAATTACTAATCATATTTTTAATAACCTCAAATAATGTCATTTATAGAAAATGTCAAAAGTATTAATCTACCAAATTAAAAATTAGTAGTGTTTTTAAATTGGCTCTACATCCATTCTAACTCAAACTGTCTTCTGTTAAGAAAATACCATGTAAATTAAAATATATTTTAGAAATGTGAGTTGTTCTATAAGTAGGTATGAGAATGGTTTTCCTGAGAAAGAATAATAAAAACAAAGTATCAACTTCATAATGCTAATAACTACTTAACATATATAGGAATCTCTAACTTTCACTATAGCAAAGATATGTTTTAAAAACTTCAAATTTATTTTGATTAAAATTAATACATATTAATATAATAAGACTTTTATATTTTTACTAGAGGCCCGGTGCACAAAATTCATGAACAGGGAGGGGGGATCTCCTCACCCCAGCCTGACCCTATCCAATCCAGGACCCCTTGGGGCATGTCCGACTTTCGGTTTAGGCCCGATCCCCAGCAGTCGGACATCCCTCTCACAATCCTGGACTGCTGGCTCCTAATCGCTCGCCTGCCTGCCTGCCTGGTCGCCCATAACTTCCCCCCACTGCTGGCCAGGTTGCCTCCAACTGCCCCCTCCCTGCTGACCTGGTCATTCCTAACTGACCTCCACCCCCCACCGGCCTGGTCACCCTTTACTACCCCCCTGCTGGCCTGGTCGCCCCCAACTGCCCCCCTGCTGGCCTAGCCACCCCCAATTACACCCCTCCAGCCAGCCTGGTTGCCCTTGGTCGCCCCCAACTGACCCCCCCACCAGCCTGGTCACCTCTTACTGACCCTCCTGCTGGCCTGGTCACCCCATGCAGCCTGCTGTTCAGTTGTTTGGTCGTCCCTCACTAACCCCCCTGCCAGCCTGGTCATAGGCATCCATCTTGAGGGCATGAGGGTTAATTTGCATATTACCTCTTTATTATATAGGATTGCAAAAATACATATGGGAAAGTGCAGCAAAAGAGTGTTATTGGTTGAATCCTGTCCCCAAAAAGATATATTGAAGTCCTTTAACTCCCAATATCTGTGAAAGTAGCCTTAACAGGGAAAAGGATCTTTGCAGATGTAATCAAATTAAGAAGTCCTACTGAATAAGGGGCCTGATCCAATATAGATGGTGATCCCTTCCCCCACTCTCCCCAGAGGAGAGACAGACTCAGAGGGAGGATGCCATGTGAAATGGAGGCAGAGACTGGAGTTTTACAGCCAGGAGCCAAGAGTGCCCTGTGCTACCAGAACCTGAAAGACAAAGAAAATGAAAGGAGTTTTTAGGGGTAAAATAGGCAGGAAATTTTTGGAATTAAGGGGTCCATGGGAAAATCACAGGGCTGCAAAGCTGGTAGCTGCAGAAGGTATACATTCACAGAATAGGGGAGCTGCCAGAAGGTATACATTTCCACAGAATAATGGAGCTGGGAGCTGCAGAAGGTACACCTTTACAGAATAAAGGGAAGGAAGCCCCTCATTCATAGAGGGAAGAGGAAGGCCAAAGGGAATAGGAAAACAATAAAGGAGAAGAAGTTTGAGCTCTGAAGCTGCTATAGAGACCAATCAAAGGGGATATCAAGACACAGAGAACTACAGTGTTTATAAATCTAAGAAAGAGGGACTTAGTGAGACTCTTTCCCCCTCCCCACGTGGGAGTCTGTTCTTGTTTCTCAATAAATTTCCATCTTTTCCTATACCACCTTCTGTCCGTGGTTTCATTCTTTGACTCCACCTGGACAAGGACCCAGGAATCATCCTGCCCAGTGGAACACCTCTAGTTCCAGTTCAATTTTTGAGTTTCAAAACTACCTTCCCCTTCAAAGACTTTTGAAGGAGGGTGGGTGGCCCTGGTAATACCTGTATTTCAGGCTTCTAGTTTCCAGAACCAGATGAGGACATATTTTCTGTCGTTTTAAGCCCCTCGTGTTGTGGGAATATGTTAGAGTGGCTCTAGGAACTAATACAAACAGGATGCACTTCTCCATATTTATTGCAAAGTAAATATTCATGTAATTATGAGACCTACCAAAGCCCTCTCATGCCTACCATATTTCACTAAATCCTTCATTCCCCTCAAAAAGGAATTACCACCCTGTGTTTAGAATAACCACATCTCACTTTCCTATGCAGTTTTACTACAAAAGTGTGTGTTTGTAAATACTACAGTTTTATTTTCTTTATATTTTGAATTTTGTATATGTCTCAAATTATACTATTTGCTTTCCATGTTGTTGTGAGTATATATGATTTTAATTTCCACTGAAGCACAGCACTCCAATGCATGAACATACCATCACATATGTATTCATTATTCTCTTGAGGAATTTGGAACTATTACAGCATGACTCTTGTTACTCATGTGAATTATTTTAAGGGTTTGTTTCCATGAGAGTTTTAGGCATTCTACAGCCTCACCAATATTTGATGTTGTCATTCTTCTTCATTGTAAAAATGAAACAGAAAATGATTGTACTTTTTATTTGAATTACATAGCAGTATTCTGTATGAAAACATTCCAAAATGGCCAGAGTAATTAGAATTAAAGGATGTAGCTGGGACAAGTTAACAAATTTATCTCAAAGTGAAGTCATTGATATAGTTATGGGAAAATGAAATTATAAGCTAGGCTGGTGAAAGGGAAAAGGAGGACTTTTCTAATGAACAAAACACAAAGTGTGAATGTGCGCTTGATATATATGCAGATTCATGTTCTAGCTAAAGGCCTGTCGGTTCTTTAGAAACAACCATCAAATGCTCTCCCTGACCAGGCACACTAGCAGACAAAACAAGGACACTTGGAGAATTTTTCACTTATTTAGCATATTGAGAAGGGTAGGAATAATTAACTACAGTTTGGGTCTTGCCAAAACATCTACTTTAACTTTGAAACTCCACCTTCACAGTAATTATCTCATTGATCATCACCTCCTTGTATTCATACACCATGTCAGTAATGAATAGATAACTGTTAAAACCATTAGGCAAAATTTACTTGAAAAGGGGGCCTTATTTAATGTTTTAAAGGATATTGTTTACGAATTCTATCAAACTGTACAAAATGCCTTAGATAGAGGTCCTCTTTGGGTAAGTGTTCAAAATAAATTAAAAAGACAAAAGTCATGTTCTCAGCTTTGCTGGGAATGTTGTAAGTGTGACAAACTATTGTTGACCAGTTCCAAATGGACTACTGATAAGTCCCCCAAAGTGACATGAATGTAATCATGGTTCTCTAGAACTCTTGAAACCATTCCAAGTCAAGGATAGTGAGGCCATCCAACTTTAAAAAAGCCAGAATAGTACGTGAGTGTTTTCCCAAGTGGCCAAGATTCTACCACCAAGATCCACAGACATCAGCCAAGTATTCAGGAAGGTTCCCTTAGGTGCTAAGAAAGTCTATTAATATTTTATGACAGGTTCTCAAAACCTTCTGTATGACAGTGACAATACCTGAATATAAGATAGGCCTTGGCCCACCCTTTCCCAGATCAATTATGCTGGACTTTCAGTCAGTGGGATATAGGCATAAGTATTTACTGAAGTTTCAAGTGGTTTTAATGTGTATCCAGGCCCAAGGATACTTCCTGAGATTGAGTAAAACTATACTTAATAATCTTTGGCTAAACCCCCTGGCAAGGAGACACCTGATTGATGGCATTGCTTTTATATGAATCAGGGGAAAAGGAGATGTACAGTCCTTAGTTCATCCTAGCTTGATGCCTGTGTCGGTGGCCAGAGCTGTTTCACGCCTGGGGTACATAAAAAATAATCTATATATATAAAAGCCAAGCGACCAGAATGACTGGGTGCTATAACGCACACTGCGGTGGCCAACCTGCCTGATTGGGGCCCTGAGTGCCCCCTCCCAAACCTCCTGTGGCCCCTCCCCCTGGCCAGCCCCGACCCTGATTGCCCCTCCCAGGGGTGGGGCCAGCAGACCTGCTACGCACCCCCCACCCCCAGCGGGCCTGGCCCTTTATCAGCCCCCATTGGGTGGGCCAGCCAGACCCCACCCATGCATGAATTTGTGCACTGGGCCTCTAGTCCTATATAATAAAATGCTAATATGCAAATTGACCAAACAGTGGAAAGACTGGTCGCTATGACGCACACTGACCACCAGGGGGAAGACACTCAATGCAGGAGCTGCCTCCTGGTAGTCAGTGTGCTCCCACAGTGGGAGCACCGCTCAGCCAGAAGCCAGGCTGACGGCTTCCAGTACAGCGGTGGTGGCAGGAGCCTCTCTCGCCTCCAGGGCAGCACTAAAGATGTCTGACTGACGGCTTAGGCCCACTTCCCATGGCCAAAGCCAACAGTTGGACATCCTCTGAGGGCTCTGGACTGTGAAAGGGCACAGGCCGGGCTGAGGGGACACCCCCAGCCCCCAAGTGTATGAATTTTGTGCACTGGGTCTCTAGTAATAATAATCATCATCATCTTTGGTTAAAATTAGAGGCCTCAATACATTTCCTAATAGAACTCAGAACAAATACCCCATTGACACTGTAACTTTTACTTTCTATCCATTAAGTTTATAATAATATGTTGTCAAGAATAAACCAGAATCTTCATACTAGAGAGTGAGTTCTATTTCACTCTCCAACCAGTTGAAGAGATGGAGTAATTAAAGGTTTCCGTACAGGAGAAAGAAAATGAAGGGGGAGTAGATTTAATGTCAAAGGGACACGCAGTAATCTCTGGTCTCCTTTCTTCTGAAGAGACTTAGTACACATGAATCAAAATCCTGTGAACAGCAGCTTCAACGAGCCAATGTAGAATACTAGCTTCAGAAGGTTAATGTTCATATTCTGTCAGACTTAGGCAGAATAGAGGAATGAGAATGGACCATTTCCCTTTTAATTGAAGGAAGCCCATGCTCTTCTTTAGTGAAGAGGGATTCACCCACAGATTAAAGTGACCAACCCACTCTTGACTTTCTGGCTTACATTCCTTTCTGAAGAAATCAATTAAAATAATTTGACACACTCAAAGTCACAATTGGTCACAGTGTTTGGCATTATAAAAAATTGTCTCCTTTGGTTGATATACTTTAACACTAAGCAATGTTTTCTAAAAACTCTATGAACATTTTCCAATTTTCAGTCCCACAATAATAAAAAGTAAATTATAACAAAAGCACTATGTTAATTTCAAGCTCCATTAGAAACACAGGGTGGGGAAAAGCTACTGTTTATCAATTGAAAAGGATAAAATTAGTAGGGAACCAAATCCCATTTAATGTCTTAAGAGGGGATTGCAAAAAAAAAAAAAGGCAGTAAAAAAAATCACACTATGAAAAACTATTTGACAGTATTATTTTAAGGCACATTATCTCACTTAATGGAAATAAATAGCACTCACTTAATTTCATCAGTTTCCATAAAATGAGGTAATGTACTGTAAAAGTTAAGTACTTGTTAGGGGGAAAATTACAATTTAAAGTTTGATGCTAACTGCTAAAACCCTTTATAATATCTTTGGTGCATGTTGATGTATTGAATGCTAGATACCACCCTATGCTTGAAATAATCAAGAAATAAGGTTTTATTAAAATCCATTTAATTGCACTATGCCTTACATAGCCAAGGTATTTCTTCAGCTTGCTTAAGCAATTGACTGCACATAGTAAATTATAAAGTTCAATATGAAAATAAAAAATTAAACATGAATAACTGTATTGTCAAGGAATACTAATTTATTTTCAACTGACATTAATAATTAACATCCATGAATCTTTGATGAAATTCTAATCATATATCTCAATGTGCATTCAAAAATGCACATTCTCTATATTCAAAGACATTCTCAATATACTGCTGTATTTTAAATATAATAAGTTAGATAACACTTCAGAGACTAGCAGAAGTATGTAAAACAGAATGTTGCTAGGAAATCGTATGCTTCCCAAGCTGACGAGGGAGCCATCTAAGTGACCTTTATAATCAACATAATTGGTGTAGTCTCCTCCACAGTGTAAATATGCTACTGTATATCAATGTCTTTCATACTAGGAAAACTCTGCTTTTCCATGCAGATTGCAAATATAACCTTTGTTCAAGACAGATCGCTAATTAAAAATGCTTACAAGTAGAAATGGCTCAAAAAAAAAAAAGGTTGCTGTGATATTTCATCTCAACTGAAATAAAAATATTCAGTTAAAAAACAATCCCAGCTTGCTGGCTGGCATTGCTCAGTGGTTGAGCATTGAACTCTGAACCAGGAGGTCACAGTTTGATTCCTGGTCAGGGCACATGCCCAGGTTGTGGGCTTGATCCCCAGAGTGGGGCATGCAGGAGGCAGCCGATCAATGATTCTCTCTCATCATTGATGTTTCTATCTTTCTCTCCCTCTCTCTTCTTCTCTGAAATCAATAAAAATATATTTTTTAAATCCCAGTTTGAAATGTAAAGAATTGGCTTTTAGATAACATTGGTGCTCTTTATGGATTGATTTATTAAAAGGAAGTAAGGCTGAGGTAAATGTTATACCTATTCCCTGCTACATAAGCTTCATGAAAACACAGAGATTATTTTATATTTGTTACCTATTCTATTGATTGATGCAAGCTTCAAGCATTCATAAGAAAAGCAATCTTCCTGATTACCTCTGAAGGAGAAAAAAATGCAGAATACTTAAGACATAATTTTCTTTTAGAGGTCAAAATATTTCCAATTGTGTAAGGAACTGATAGAATCTGTATTTCCTGTAGATTTCATCTTTATTTTCAATTCTCTAGTGATCTCATTTCCCTTAGTCTCATATCGCTGGAGAGTGGGGAAAGAAAAGGAGAGAAGAATTTATTCCAATTAATCTATCTTGGTCAGATCTGATATTTTTCATAGCCTCTGAAGGTCCTCAGTCTTGTTGGAAATACTTGCACACATTCTCAGGTTTTCAAGTTTCCGTGTGCGTGAGTGTGTCTTTAAGGTAGCTCTCCAGGATAGGGGCATGACCACCAGGTGAGGGGTGAGGATGCTCCATGGCCAACTAATGTTGACTACTAGGGTTTGACTGGTTACATCTGGAGTTGGGGGCAAGGAGACACAATTGATGACACTCACTGCTAGTTTTTGTGGCCTCATCATTGACTACTGACTTTATAGATTCTTCCTTCCAACTCCATCACTTCACCAGAAGACCAGGCCTGTCAGCACCCAAAGATCTAGTGCACAACTTTCTCATTCTTATACAATAAGAGGGGCCACAGGGAACCAGGAAATGCCACAGCTCTTATTCTATTCACTTTCTGACAACACCTCAGTAGCCTCATTTCCATACACTTTTGAAATGGGCCTCGTTTTCTTTCCCCAGGGAGCAACTCCCCACGTGATGTTTCTGAAACATCCCATGCAGACATAGGGTCCAGGTAGTTCAAGGTTAAAGCAAGAACAGGGTTTTCTCACCTGATTTTCTGGATCCTTCTCAGTGTGTTTTAAGTTAAAATCACCTGAGATGATAAGAACATAGGCCATCTGGATGAACAAGTAAGACACTATCTGTTCAGGAGTGACCACTTCTAAAGACTGCGGCTCTGAAGTGCTTTCTAGTTAAGAGATTTTGTTATGACTTCATGAGCATGTTCTTACGTATTACCTGTTTTCCATGTTAATTCTTTCAAAATGAAGAGATTTGCTATTCATAAATCCTCACAATAAAAAAATATATTTATTTCTATTTTTATGTTTAAACTAGAAGCCCAGTGCACAAAATTCGTGCAAGGGTAGGGTCCCTAGTGGCTGCCGGCTGCTGGCTGGGGCCTCCCTTCCCCCTGGCTGCCTGCTGCCTCTGTCTGGGTGTGGCCAGCCGGCCCCGCCCCCTGGTCAAACTCATAGTCGAGGGGATAATTTGCATGTTAGGCTCTTATTATATAGGATAATCCATTTAAGCTACATCATTCTTCATAGAAGTTCTTATCCACTTCTTAGCAAATCTATTCCTTTTGAAAGAATTAATATTGAAAAGAGGCAATGTACTATTGTAATTGAGACTACTCTTAGAGACCAATCACCTTCTCTGGGAATAACCCCCTAATGATCTGAGGCAGCATTAGGGGTCCTGCCTGTAACCCAGCCTGTGCCATTCTACCCTTTTGAATACCCTGTTCCAGTCCACTGCCACTTGCCCAGCTAATGTCCTAAGGACCATAAATGCCAGGAAACATCCCCCTGATAAAAAAGTCTGGGAGATTCTGTAAATGGCACATCTTAGCATTATATTAATCTATTAAAATATTTAGTAGCCTTGAAGATGTTACAGAAATCTTTTTAATGTTCCCAAGTGATTTTATCACTGAAAGCTTTCCTCTCTTTCTCTACACACACTTTGTGTAGAGAAATATGCCAGAGACTTTGTCAAAAACTGGGTTAAATAATTTTCAATGTGGATCCATAATGCAGGGCAATCAGGCTTTCATATAAGGTAATTACATAATTACTTGTCTGTGGCTGATACTAGTATTTAATGACTTCAAAAGTAGAAACTGTATAATTTTTTTCTTTTCCAAGGGCCACTGACACAGACAGCATCTAGTAAAGTAGTATCATGAAATATCAATATATATATACCGTTAACATGTTACTCTTTTTTTATAAAACTTATTTAATGTAAAAGAAAATCCCTTTAAGAGATATTTAGTCTAGTCAGTTGCCCAAATTCTATGTGGTAATATGAGAAATACTCAGATTGCAAAGCCAACTCAAAATGTGAAGTTAACGTATTTTTAAACACTCATTTGGTTGTTTCATCTTAATAAACACTTAAGTTTTTTGAAAACCTCTTTGTAAATATTCTATAGATGATGTAAGTTCAAGGATATAGAGAACAGAAGCATTGAGCTCAAAGTTTCATATGCAATATATCTTACACAAGATGTGAGCTACATTAGATGAAGGATTTGCCTAATCCATATTTGTTTGCCCTGAGTTTAGCACATTTTTTGGACCACATAAGGCACCGAATGAATGTTAAAAGATTTCAATGCTTCCCAAATATTATTTTGCATTCAAAATATTTTATTTTAAGCTTAGAATTCAGCTATTATTGTTCTTGAGGTATTTAATTATATGTTAATTGTTGTTATATCACCTTTAGCCCCCATGTGCTTGAAGATACTTAACCTATATTTGTGGACTAAATTATTTAAACCGTGACTACTTTGGGAAATTACCATCAGGCATAGGGTGTGCTAGAAGCCAGGCTAAATAAATGTCGACAGTTGTCCTGAATGATTTGGGGGCCGGGGGACTTCACAGCTGAGCACGTACAATAATATAAAAAAAGATAAGAGAATTTCAAAACTGGAGAAACTCTTAGGAGCTCTCAGTAAGTTTTCATAGGAGAATTGTTATGACAAGGGTCAGGAAGTAGAGGGAGAGAGCAAGATGTCAGGCTCAAGAAGAGTAAAATGTCAAGTGGTCCGGGGGAATAGATCTTGAGAGACAATCTTACAAGAAAATAAGGTCAAGAGGCAAGTTTGTAGCAGAAAGGGAAAGGCACGTTAAGCACAAAGTATAAGAAAAGTAACTTCGGGACTATAATCAAGAGATGAGTTGTCAAGGTGTTTCTCTCTGAATGCTTCTTAGAGATGCAATGGTCAACTTCATAAACACATCTAAACCTGGAAAACCCTGCAAAGTTGAAGGACAGTTTCTCTTCCAATTTATAGCATTTCTGTATGGGGAAAACTGGGGGAGGGGTGCATTCATTGTCATTTACTATGTTTTATAGAAAAACTTTCATTTTGAGCAGATATGTGAATTTTTCATTGCAAATCCATGGAGCTAAATGTGATCAAGAAAGTTGGTCTTCCGTTATGTTTCCATAGAAAATAGGAAAGCTGAATTTGGGTCAAACTGCTATTAAAAGTATAAGATTCAACTGAGCACTTGCTTTATATAAATTAAGTATTAATGTATCTTTTATATTTGTCTCTTGCCAAATTATGTTTACTTCAGCAGCATATATCATTCTATTTGCATGTCTCACTTCCAGATCCTTTAAAAACTAATTTATTTTCCAAAATAGTATCGGATTTATTTTCCAAAGGACAGTCTATTTTAAAACCACTTTTCTGCCAAAAAAACATTGACTGGTATCTAAGGTCTTTCATGCCTTTCCCTACCCAGTTTATCACAGGTTCTTCTTTTATTCATTTCTGCAGACTTTATACTCAACTCAAAGCAAATAGCTAAGATTTTGCTTATTTATCTTAGTTTTCTCAATCCACACTTAACTCATTGTTGCCACTAATTATTTTATTATATCCAAGTCCCATTTACTCTTCAAATCCTATCTAGGAAATATTCTGTGATTATGGAAGTAATGTTTTATGACATCTACTAATGTATGTTCAGGTCTTACCAACTTTAAGGAAACCATGTCTTATTTTCTTAAATCTGAAATATCTACGAGGGCTTTATATTTGTATCTGCCTAGAACTCATCACAAAATCTTGCAAATATGTTAATTGTAAAATCATGGCAAATAAATAAGTGTCTGATTATACAATATGATCTTTAATTTTGTATAACTCTCTTATAACCTGCTTAATCATTGTCCATTCTGCGAATAACAAAGAGCTATATATTCCAAAATACCTTATCTTAAATTATCAGTTAATGAATCTCATAAAACACTACCAATACTTTGAGATCCAGTCAAGATTTATATAGGATTATATCCCCAGAGTTTATTTTCTCAATCCACTTGAGTCCAACAATGTAAGTAATCAATAAATGAGCACTTGTGGAATGACAACATGAGTAAATAAACTGTTTATCAAGTCTAATAAGCAACAACATTATCTCATAGTATATGATGCAAATTATAACCAGAAACCTCAGAGTATAACTTAAAAAACTGCCTAATTTAAATATTTTAAAATTGATTTTCAAAATTTTATCTTGTGGAACAAGAGGAGCACGGTGAAAATGGTGACTAATGGCCAGGTTATAGATATTTTTAAAGAAAGGTCAACAAAATTTGTGAATGATTTGGTTGTGAATTGCTAGAAAATTAGAGGAGCCATGTAACGGGAAAGAGAGAAGGAAGATAACATTCAATTGGCAACCAAGAATAAGGAGAGCATCATTTCCATCTGCAGGTGTTGAAATCTCAATTGCAGGAGAGGAAATGGCATCACGGGTGAGGTCTACAAGGAATGGCTGTGTCCTTGAGGACATCTGGGGTCAAAGATAGGAAAAGAAAATGAAGAAAGAAGAGACGTGATTAAGTTTCCTACAGACTATGTGGAGTGTTGGAAATATAGGAATGTTTGTGAAGGAGGGACACCGAGCTTTATGGGGATGAACGTCTTCAGGGACAAGAGAGTACCTGGGAGTTCAGTGCTTCTTGGAATGGAGGGAACATCGGGATATGTTAGAAGGATCTCTTAGGCAAACTATGGTGGTGATGTTAAAGTTGTGGGTGGGGCAGGTGGAAAGTGGACAGCATCATACCAGTAATTCAGAGCTAGAAGGACTTCCTCTTGGTCATGGAGTCATGTTAAGATTGTGGTATTGAGTGTTCTGCCCCCAGGAAAGACTGTCGGGCTCCTTGTGTGCTACGAAAGTCCTCCCAGGACAGGTTTTCCTCCTACTTCGTGGTAAACCAATTAGCTAACTGTGACTTATCAACAGGGAAAAAAAATAAGACTATTGTTTTTAGATTCTCAAGTAAAATAATATTTTTAATAATTTAAGAGAAAAAGGGAACAGTACTTTAACCATGCAAATTTGATTAATAGTAACCAATTACAAGTGCATTCAGCATTTTGAGCCACAATAATTCACATTATTAATATTTAACACAACAACTACGAAGTTATCAAACACAACGCAGGATTTTTTGTCTTTGGTTTTATAAGCAAAGGAGGTCAAGGTGTAAATGAGCAGAATAAATTGATTTTAAGCTCCAGCTCTTCCAATAAAAAGTGCAACCTAATTAAGTATAACAGCTATGGCTTTAGACAAATGTAAAGCATTCAGTAGAAATTTTGACAAAAATGTATTTGCCACAAATTGGATGTAGCTATGATGTGTGGACTTGGAAAGAAATGTAATGAGCTGTTAACAGACATTTTTTAACCAAGGAAATATGAATTGAATTTGGTCACATTTTCCATCTGTTACAATGAGTTACACAAGAGCTGATAAAGCAGATGAAGTACAGTTGTCTGGAAGAAAGTTAACATTAAATTACGTGTACCAGCGAGAACAGCTACTCCAATTCCAGTGAACTGATTCAAAGATTATCTCTTTTCTTTTTGCATACTAAAAAAAAATGGCTAGAGCAGAAGTAAAAATGGGTTGCCCCAGGGTGAGCCAGGCAATCGCCATTGGCATGAGGACTGGACTGGCTTGGAAAGCACAGAGTGAGACAAAAGAGAGCGGTAGGCATGAAGCATTTACACGTTCCTGACTTTGACTACATTTAGTGTATTCACTTTCGTCAAAATCAAATGTGGCTAACCCAGGCTTTTCTTCAGATTTAATTTCAGTAATAAGCGTGTTCCAAATAAGCAGTTGGAGAAATCTTTCTAAGCCAATTTTAAGTTCAGCTGAGAATACAGCCTTGTTTTTAGAAAGGAAATTTATTAATATTTACTTAAGACCTCTGTAAGTTAATGTAGTTTGATTTTTATTTTGAAATATTTTTTTAATTTATGAAAGAACTACAAAAATAGTCCAGAGATTTTCTGTATTCTATTCCTTTCCCTTCCCCTAATGTTGGCCTCTTATAAAACCCGGATCAAACATGATTGCTCTAGGAACGATATGAAAATAAGAAATGGAGGAAACTAATCTGGAGCCCTTACCTCCAGTCCCAGGGGCAACTGAAGACTGGCTCTTGGTTGTATCTGCCTTGCAACAATAACATAAGGACCTTTTACCATATCCAACAATTGTTCAATGCCTATTCATGAATTAGCAAGCACAGATGAATCAACACAAAAATAATTTAAAGAACTTTCTCACCTAGAGCCAATAAATAATAAATGAATCGCTGTACATAATAGACTCATAAATATGTATTACCAGATATACCCCACACTGCTCTTTTTCTGATCTTATTGGATTAAACAGACTTTTGATTTAAAAGTGAGCAATCAATACACAGCAAATGCATAGTTGTTAATTATATAGCCCCTAACTAATGATCACAGGTGTGATGGGATGAGTAACAACCACCCAAAGATGGCTCCTATTTCCTGGAGTCTTTGCTGAGTATGTTAGCAAAGGGACTTTGCAGATATGATAAAGTTAAGTATCTTAAGATGTGGAGAATACTAGTATATCCTGGATTCTCCTGATGGGCCCAATGTAAGTACAGGGGTCCTTATAAAGGGAGGCAGGAGGTTCAGGGTCAGAAGGAGGGATCAGAATACACAATACCACCAGCTTCGAATATGGAATTTGGACTATGAGTTAAGGCCACCTATATAAGCTAGAAGGAAAATTAATTCTGCTCTAGAGCCTGAACAAGGAACAGAACCCTACAGAATTCTGGACTTTAGACCTAGAATATGAGCCCTTGGACACAGGCAATCAATAAGTAGTTTTGAATGCTTGGGTAATTTAAGCACTCCAGTCTTTATTATAAATGCAAAATACACATTTGAAATGGCCAAAGTAGTAAATCTGTGTTCAACTCTGAGAGCTGCAATGCACTAAATTGAATTGTTAAAACTCAGAGAGGCAAACTTAATTTTAACAGTAGGATATAAGAATTTAACTCCATAAAGAAAAAAGAGTCCAAGATACCCAAAAGCTAAAGTCAATTCAAAGAGGATTACTTTCCATTAAGAGTTTCTGAGCTATTGAATTGCAACTTGAGAGAAGAGAGTGGGCATTTATGATAGTAAAAGCAATCACAATGCAGAATGAAGTATATCACTAACATTCCTCTCTGCTTTTTAACTACAATTTTAATCTTCAGAAATTTTGCAATAAATGAATTTCTTATGGGTTCTTTATAATATAAATAATATGAAAAAGACAAAGTTCAGAAGTAGCTTTTGGCTTTGCTATAAAGGTTTGCTGAGCTCAGAGTTAGGTATTGACTCAATAATGCTAAGGTTAATTTGACCATCATTTCAAGACATCATGAAATTGATAAAACCACTAATCAATGCAATCATAATTAAAAAGGGACACATTTAATATCATATAAGATTGCATTCTAGCAAATGTCTTCAGGCAAAATAGAGCTTAAGTGAACTGAATGATGACTATTAGCTTAAGGCCTACTTGATTAGCGATTATATAAGGGAAATGTTATTTTCTAAAAACTGATTTTTTTCACTGTGATTTTTGTTTATTTGAATGACACAATTGTGTATATTTTAAATACGAATTATTATTGTTTTATTTTTTTAGTTTGGGTTCTGTCTGTCACTTCAGGCTGCTATAACAAGCATACCATGGACTGCGTGACTTTTAAGCAACAAACATTTATTTCTCCCAGTTCTGCAGGCTGGGAAGTGCAAGATCAAGGTGCCAGCAGATCAGGTGCCTGGTGATAATCTGCTTCCTGGTTTGCAAATGACCGTCTTCTCATTGTATCCTCTCATGGTAGAAAGCAGAGGGACAGCAAGCAGGTTCTCATCTTTCTTCTTTTTTTTTAGTTTTTATTTTTAAGTATATTTTTATTGATTTCAGAGAGGAAGAGAGGGGAGAGATAGAAACATCAATGATGAGAGAGAATCATTGATCGGCTGCCTCCTGCATGGCCCCTATTGGGGATCAAGCCTGCAACCCGGCATGTGCCTCTGACCAGAATCAAACCCTGGACCCTTCAGTCCAAAGGCTGACGCTCTATCCACTGAACAAAACTGGATAGGGTCTCATCTCTCTTCTTAAAAAGGCACTAATCTTGTCCATGGGGGCTCCATCTCCATGACCTAATTACGGCCCAAAGACCCTATCTCCTAATACCATCACACTGGGGGTTAGGATATCAACATATAAATTTTGAAGTCTATAGAAGTTTCCATCGAATAAACAGACACTGAGCAAAGATGTGGGAACAGGTTGTTTATTAGGGAGGCAATACTAGAGGCCAGAATGGAGAAGTGCAGACAGTGAGTCAGTAAAAGCAGAAAAAGCCAATAAAGTAGACATTAGTGAGTGGCCACGAGTGTGGTTGTGCCAATTATGAAGCCGCTATCTCTCAGCTCCAAATCCACCCTTGCACACTACACCTGGACTCAGCAACCCACACTGTTCACTGTTAGGCTCTGCAGATGGGACTGTCAAAGGGAGATGACGGGCCTGGAGGGGAAGAAAGGCACTTCTTCCTTTGTCTTTGCTTCAGGTGGCATCAGATCTGCCTTCTGTTCCTACAGGCCTCCTCTTTACAGGCTGTGGTTTCACCAGGAAGCAGTTCCTTTTGGGAATAACTATTAACTATCTTTTCCCTGCAACTTGCAGAGTCAGCCCAATTAACCCAGACACCAGCACCAGAATGTGTCCTTGGAAATCCTGACAACTTTCCACTTCCTGTGCAGCAGCTACGATCAGCTGATTTCACAATGTTCTTCAAACTTTCAAGACCATCAGAGTTCCTATGGACCAGACTGTGACAAAGAACAGAGAAGTTGAAATCGCCCTGCTGTCCTCCTGTAAAAGCACATAATTATTTATTCCACTTTCTGAAGGGATTTGAAAAGGATATATTTGCCATGATAACTTGCTGATCTGATTTAGAAAAGACAGATTTGGCACCAACATGGCAATCTGAGCAGCCTCTTGGTTAAGATTACAGCTGTCCACAGTTTTATGTCAAAATCCACTTGGTAATTGTGGGGGTCACAAAATAGATATGACAGGGACTTTGAGGCTGTCGCTATCTGCAGTTCCATTGGTATGAATAAGTGCTATGCTGTATCATCATGGCCAGGGTGGAGAGGGCAGCTTCTGGCTAGGTTTTTCTCCTGGTACAGCTCTTACTCTACAGGAAAGGATACTAATGTAAGAGCAATGCCAACTGCTAAGTATATTCATCTCAATTACGTACTTTAGGACTAGGGCAGTGATGCCAGAGGACCCACAGTGACGCAGACTGGAGATAGGATTGTGGTCACACACAAGCTCCGTCTGCCTCTACTCTCTGAGCCACCCTGGCATTGCGGGACCCTTCCATCTGGATTAACTGTTCTCAAAAAGCCTGGCATTTCTTTTCCTTCGGTGTACAGTCAAACTGAGCAACGGCACAGATAAATTGGAGTAAGATTGGGAAGAGTAATCATTGTGTATACTTTAGTGGCATGTCAGTCATTTTTTCAGAGGAACCATCCAATCTACAATCAATGGGCCACCGACTTGGGACTGGTTCAGTCTAGAAGCTGGGCAAGGAATCTCAAGTTTCTTCTGTTTAGTGGCACTTAATCTTTCTGGTTGTACAGGGTAAGGCAGACCCTATGTGGTTGCTCAGATACATGATCTCTAGGAACACCAACCAAGGTCTATTAGACATCGCCATAAAACTCTGCAGGCCATGTTCTTTGCCATTCCAATTTTGCTGATCATGACAGTAATTATGTCAACTCTGACCCTGACAGGTAAGCGCCACCACCTGGAGTCCGCTCGTTTACAATTCTATCAATCTCACTGAGCTTAAGGAGTCAAGTTCTCCTTCAGCGTCTGTTACAGTGAAGCCACCACTGAGCTTCTCAATGGAACAGGGATCGCTTTCTAGTTTTCCCTTACTTACAATTCCCGTATTGTCATAAGAGGACTTGTTCGTCGTGTCCTTCCTGGAATGGTAAGTCACCAGTCATTGGAAAGGACATAGGAAAGCAACAGAGTCCTCTCTACCCAACCTTGTAATGTACTCTGCCCAGTGCCTTGGTCTGATACCCTCACTGTCCACCCTGAGATCTGTAACCAAGCTAATGCCCTATATATGAGTCAAATCATGCCCCTCTATCAGTAAGTAACCAGTTCCTTTCATATCAGGGACTGTATTTCTTAGATGAGACTATGCATAAACTTGATCTGAAAAGTGGCGACACCCAATCATGATGCTTTAGGTAAACAATTTTTACCTTGTGAGGCACGCTTGTTAGCCTCCAGGCAACGGGGACCCTCTTAGTGTACCAACGGGGAGGGGTCTCTGGCTTTCCCAGACTTTTCCCAGGTTCTCGGATTCATTCACCCATCTGTCTAGAGTTCCTCCTCATTTCATATCAGGCCTCCAACTGTAGTGCAGAGACTTTTTGACACTGCACATTTATTTGCCTTGAAGTTCTTCCAAAATCATAATTAAATCCTCTCCCTAATCTTCATCACTGTTTGCTTTTCATCTGCAAGAGTTCAATGTCTCCATAAACACTTCCCTGAAGACCTTCAGTTTTCAGAGTGTGCCTTGCATTGATAGTTATTGGCATTAGCCTTATGTTCATGTTTTTCAAAGCTTCTAACGCATTTAATGGAAGAGCCAACTCCACAATCTGAATTACTATTGTCTCCACACCATTCAAGTGCTAGAGCAGTGATGGCAAACCTTTTGAGCTCGGCGTGTCAGCATTTTGAAAAACCCTAACTTAACTCTGGTGCCTTGTCACATATAGAAATTTTTTGATATTTGCAACCATAGTAAAACAAAGACTTATATTTTTGATATTTATTTTATATATTTAAATGCCATTTAACAAAGAAAAATCAACCAAAAAAATGAGTTCGCATATAACCTCTGTCACGCATGTCATAGGTTTGCCATCACTGTGCTAGAGCTATCACACAAGCCAAAGCTTCCCCCTCTCCTGTACCTATTCTCAATTCAGCACAGGGAAAAGTTACAGGAATTTTGAGGCAACCACCAGAGCTCACCTCACCTTTGCTCCCACCAGGAAATTATCTCCATTGGTCCAGCAGCCTCTGAGTGACCCACCCCAGGGCACTGCTTTGTTGGGCCACTTCCATTGTAACTCATGTGGAGTTCCATCCAGAAGCAGAGCTTGAAACAAGGATTTAGTTTCAAGCATACTACTTGGGAGGTACTTTCAGGGGCTGGAGGAGAAATGGGAAGAGTGAGACAGGGAGGTAGAAATACAATAAAGCATGCATTATTGCCCTGGCCACTGCTGTGGGGAATGGTGTCCATTCCAGTAGGGGATGCTATGAGGATCTATGAGGGATGTGCCTCGGCGTTTTTCCTCTGATAGGATAAAAGCAATTTATTCTTTACCCTCCATCCCTTTTAATTGATCTTTGCGTCTGGGGCCTTAACTTTCCAAGAGTTTCAGGCTGCCTCTTTGTGCTACTTGGAGGGCTTTCTTTGACTTTAGGGGGAAAAGAAAGAAAGAAAAAGGAACTAGGCTGCAGAAGCTTGTTTGCAGCTGGGCACAGGCATTAGACCCACTGATATCAGATGAGCAGAAGAGGGATATGAAATGGGGCACAAAATTAATAAGTTGTAAAAACATATTGCATGAAGAAAACAATGTTTCAATTTAGTGGACTAGTATATACTTTTCATAATATGACTTTAGAATTAAAGGATCATCTGTTGTTTGACTCAATTATTTGACTATCCCATCATCTTGGGGAAAAAATAATGAAAAATACTATAGTGGTTCTGATATACTAAGGATAACTGTGTGATTATTACTGTGGGATTCAATTGTCGTAATGTTATCCTAGACTGCAAGTTTAACTAGCACTCAGTGTCACACTCAGTTTTTACAAAGTGCACTTTCAACTTATACAAAGAAACCTGAAGACATTAGTAGTTACCTTATAAATTAACAATTCAAAGATTTTATTTTCATGTGTGTTATATTATGTAAAAAGCACTTTTTCCATGAAGCTAAGGGTTATTTTTTAATAAGGCATATATTCCTGAACAAATTATTGGTGCCTGATTTCTTTTTCATAGAAATGTCACAGGTAAAATTATATGTATTATAAAGTAATAAACCTGCAAAGTACAATATAGATGCAGAGAAGAAAAAGTGAGGAAAGCATCAAGAGGAGGATTAAGACATTTGCCTACAGTAAAGAGCCTTAGAAATTGCTCTAATATTTGAAACCATTTTTGACTCCCAAGAAAATTGAGTGTGGTGCTATGAAAGAAAAATACAACCAGGAAGAGCACAGAAGGAAATGGATAAATCTTTTGGGGGAAAAAAAGCAGAGAGGCAATATTTGGAGAGACTTTTGTCTGAAATCCACAGAAGAAAGAATGTGAGAACTGGAGATTAAGAGATATTCACAGAGCAAAATACCAAGGGAACCGAGATTGACAGCCTACTATTGATGGATTTCAAATCCTAGAAGAAAAAGAAGCAATGGGTCAAAATGCATCGAAAAGAACAAAATAGAAATGCCCTATAGACTGTACTACACAACAAATGGGAAATAAGACCAACTTAGGCTTCTCAGAATGAACAAAATAAGGAATTTGTGTTCTAAGTCTGATTACAAATATATTGCTTTTGGAGAAGTCTTCGGATATATCCACAAAATAAATAAAATGCAGTTGCTCTGAATATTAGTATGAGGAAAAGTATTTACTCAATGACATTAGAAGAAACTACCTGATCAAAAGACAGATCAAGAACTGACATAAACAGAGGCAGGACCTATACACTAAAGTACCTAAAAACTAAAAAACAAATGAGTCCAGAGAGAGACGTGCTTTTCTAGGATGGAAAGTTCTGATTTTATAAAAATAAAAATTCTCCTTGAATGAATCCATAATTAAGTGCTCTCCAGTATAATTTTTATTTTGAAAGGATACCTATAAAGCTTACACCTCAAAATGGATTAAAATGGCTGAGAAAAGTCTTGAAAACAAATGAGCAATAAGATAAGACTTACTCTGCTATAAAAATAATAATTAAAAAATATTTGTAGGTTAAGTGGACACACTCAGATTAATGAAGAATCCAAAAATAGGCTCAAGTCCATATAAAATTACATTACATGATGAAGACATTTTCAATGTAACGAAGAAAATATAATCACAAAAGGATGTGGTTGAAGTAATAAAAAATTTGGTACAAGAATTCATATGTATTTGGTTTGGTTATGATGTTTGGGAAATGCCCATTTTTGCTCCTTGGCCTATAAAAAATGTTCTCCCTTTTTCTTACCAGATTAGGCACTAAATTTCTTGAAGTCTATAAATTTCATTGTAAGTAAGGCGATGCAACATTGCTAAAGTAAAATAGTTTGACATTAGTTTGAAATGCTAGGTTGGATTTAAGAGTGTGATTGATTTTTATGACAAATTTAAATAATTGCCAGCTACAGTTGTTAAATGCCTGGATGCTATCGATATCGTAAGATCTACATTCAACTCAAGTTTTAAAATCCCTCTAACTGTCTTACTTGGGCAGACACTCATATACAGTGATAGTGAGCAAGCTGAAACATTCAGTTTCCACTTGGTAAAGGCCCACATGGAAAGAAGTAAAAAGAGCCCACTCTTAGTCCTACAACTGGAAGCAACAAACTAGGCTTTAAACAAGCTAAAGTATCTGCTATCCCAGTAGACTGTGTGGTTAGCCTACCATGAACTATAACTCAAGAAAAGGCTTCAGGGATTTCAGATCACAGCTCAGAGGTGTAAAGAAGTTGGAAGCTGTCAGCCCCATAAGTGAAACAAAAAGAATCTGGACAAGCTGAAAATCAATGACTTTTGTAGGTCCCACCAGAGAATTGAGTTTGCAGGACAAACTACCATTAGGAATCTGGAAAGACAGTAAAAATCAGAAAGACAGAGATGAAATACATATACCTGCAATGGAAGCCCACTGGAGTAATAAATTGGCAATGATATTTAAGTGTAATTTTAACTAATTGATTGAGGTCAACTGTGAACTAGCATGGCAGTGAGAAACTCCTGGGACCATAGTCACAGGGGGGAACTCAACATATTTATAGCTTTCCCTCTGGGAACTGCAAAGGGTTTTCACAGTGAAGAGCCCCAAAATATGTCATCTTGACCATGGCAGGTAGAAGAAAAGAATAATTCTTCTGAAACACCCCTGAAGAGTTCTCCATAAAAGAAGTCTCCTCCAACAGAGAAAGACTTTCCAGAGTCTTGTGCCAGAGCGGAGGGGAAGAGCATTTCTCTTATTCCAGCTCCTTCTAACATTCTTGACTTACGTGGGGGTAGGAGGAGAGCTATGCAGGAAAAATCACTTGTGGAGGCCACAGACCAGAGACACAGGTCCACCAAGTAACTCCCCCCTGATACCTTGTTCACCCCGGAGCCCTGACACAAGGGACTCTGTCTGAGGAGTAGGACCTAGGACAGCCAAAGGGAGGGGGTAAAAACAAGGACAGTAGACATTAGACAGCTCTGGCACCCAAAGCTACAGCAATCACTAAATGAAAGACAATTCCCAGCCAAATCAACACAAATCCTCACCCCCGAGGCCTATTTAACTCAGCCCAGTGCAACATCAACAACAAGAACAAAAGTACAAGACACACCAAAAGCCAGCAAAAACATAGTGTTAAGCCCTGACTGGTTTGGCTCAGTGGATAAAGCGTCGGCCTGCGGACTGAAGGGTCTCAGGTTCGATTCCAGTCAAGGGCATGTACCTTGGTTGCAGGCACATCCCCAGGAGGGGGTGTGCAGGAGGCAGCTGATCGATGTTTCTCTCTCATCGATGTTTCTAACTCTCTATCCCTCTCCCTTCCTCTCTGTAAAAAATCAATAAAATATATTTTTTAAAAAAACATAGTGTTAAGAGACAAAGCAAGTATAAAAACCACACTCTGAAATGGCAAAGAGTTTGAAAATACCAGACAATGGGCGGGAGCGGGGTGGAGGGAGTCAATGGGAGGAAAAGGGAGGCATCTGTAATACTTTCAACAATAAAGATAAACTAAAAAATAAAATAAGTATATAAAATAAAATAACTATGAACAATATGTTAAGGGTGCAATGGAAAAAATAGACCAGCTGCAAGAACAATCAGGTAAGCTAAGCAGAGCAAAGGAAACTCTAAGAACAAAACAAAATATTAGTAATTTGAATCTAGCAATACATAAAAAGGATAATATATTTGAATGTCTAAAATCTAGTCCCAGCTTGTTTGGCTCAGTGGACAGAGCATCGGCCTGACAACTGAAGGGTCCTGGGTTCTATTCCCGTCAAGGGCATATGCCTAAATTGTGGACTGATCCCCAGTGTGGGTCATGCAGGAGGCAGCCAGTCAATGATTCGCTCTCATAATTGAGGTTTCTTTCTCTCTCTTCTTCTCCCTTCTTCTCTGAAATCAATAAAAATAAAATAAGTAAAATCTAATATTCTGATAATTCCAAGTGCTGGCAGCACACTTGGATTATCCACTCATCTGGAATGTACTTTTATGTATGGTGTCAATTAGGGGTCAAGATACATTTGGAAAATAGATCCATCATCAATTATTGAAATTATCAAACTTTCCCTACTGTACTGTAGTGTTACCTTTGTCATAATTCACAAGTGTCTTTTTAGATTCTCTCTTCCTTTCTATTGATCATTTAATCTCTCTTGTGCCAAATCAGTTTAATAGACATTAATATTGATAGGGCCTAAGAACACAGTATAAATATTCCAGCTTTTTTCTTCACAGTCATGGCTATTTTGGACATGCGATTTTCCATAAATATTTTGGATTTTTTTTATTTGTAGTCCTCCTCCTACAAAGTACTCGGGATTTCGATTGAGATTATTTTGAACCTATTAATTAATTTGTGGAGAATTTGCATCTTTAAAATCGTCTTCCAATCTCTGGATATATTTTTTTAATATATTTTATTGATTTTTTACAGAGAGGAAGGGAGAGGGATAGAGAGTTAGAAACATCCATGAGAGAGAAACATCGATCAGCTGCCTCCTGCACACCCCCTCCTGGGGATGTGCCCACAACCAAGGTACATGCCCTCAACCGGAATCGAACCTAGGACCCTTTAGTCCACAGGCCGATGCTCTAGCCACTGAGCCAAACTGGTCAGGGCAGGATATATTTTTTCTTCCATTCAATTAGGTCTTTACTTTCCTTCACTAATGATTTGTGATTTGTCAATGTTCAGATTTTGGTCATCTTGTGTTAGATTTATGCCTAAGTATTTCATATTCACAAAATATATTTTAAGTGCAATATTGTTATCTTTTGTAATTTATAACTTTGCTGCTGACATAAATAAAATATGATTACATTGTGTATGTTGACCTGGAATTCAAAAATACTGATAAATTTATTAATTTTTCTAGAAGTTCATCCAGAGACACTTTTGAATTTTCCATGTAGACATGGCATAAGTGAGTAATGGAAGTTTTGTTTCTTTTCCAATTTTTATTATCCCTTTCATTTCCTGCCAATTGTACTTGCCAGAGCCTCTGGTACAATAATCAGTAGGAATGGTGAGAGTTAGCATCCTTGTTCTATTCTATTACTATCAAATCAAAGTAAAATAAATGTTTACAAATGAAAGAACTTCATTTTGAAATGTGCTGAAAATAGAGACAAAATCTCTTAATGCCAAAACCGGTTTGGCTCAGTGGATAGAGCGTCGGCCTGCGGACTGAAAGGTCCCAGGTTCGATTCCGGTCAAGGGCATGTACCTGGGTTGCAAGCACATCCCCACTGGGAGATGTGCAGGAGGCAGCTGATCGATGTTTCTCTCTCATCGATGTTTCTAACTCTCTATCTCTCTCCCTTCCTCTCTGTAAAAAATCAATAAAATATATTTTAAAAAAAAATCTCTTAAAAGAAAAAGAAAAGCAAAAAAGCGGTACAGTTTAAGTTCTTAAATATTCATAACTGTTTTTTTAGCTTATTAACTCATTTACTTAAAACAATCTTGTATGCATACAAAAATAATTATAGCTTATATAAAATTAAGTTTATTACTAAAACACTAGATTGATATGTATCACATTTCAGACAATACAAAAATGTCAAGAAATAAGTAATGCCAAGAAATAAAACATATCCGTCCCTTCTCAAGTTGTCTACTTTTAATTTATTGACTTTACCAGTTGGTATCTAACTATCAACAAGCACACTAATGCTTAGTTATAGCACAAATAGCAGTATGTCATTTATATCCAATACAATAGAGACATTGTGAAGAATAAATCCCAGAGCTTTGCAGGAATGGAAAATAAAAAATAAAAAAAGCTCGATGAATAATTCCACTCTACTTAACTGAGAAAATGATTCAACATCTACAAACAGGAAAACATATATATATATATATATATATATATATATATATATATATATATATATATCAATCTCTCCACATAACACAATTCTCCAAATTATTTCACTTGTGAAGAATAGACTTAGCAATCAAAGCACAATATATAGAAGAAAAATTGCATTGTTTAGAGAGTATATTAGCTACTCTGACTTCCAGAAAAGTAAAACAAAGATGATACACTGAAAAGCAATTCAGATGTAATTTGCTACTGGCTTCAGCTTTTACACGTCATCTCTACATAGTCTAATTCAGAATTTCATGCCCTCCTCCCGCCACATGCACACGAAGAATTGGATTAGTCTTTAAAAGCATTTTATATGTTCTCTGAAGCATTTTGTATGCCACACTACAAAGGTTTCAAAACACTAATATAAAGATATCCTTCTAATTTATTCCACTATTATTAAATTGAAATTTGCTGAAGAGCTACAGACAGGAAAAAAATAGAAATGGATTCCTCACAAAAATGGAATCTGACCACTTGATATTAAATTGTCAGGTATATCAAAGAGTTCACTCAATATAAAATCACAAAGTGTGTTATATATGTATTCTGATGCATTCTTTCCCCTACACTGTATTTGGTTTCTATTTCTGTCATTAAAAAGTATGACAAAGTTAGTAGCTGACACAACACCAATCTATTATCTCACAGTTCTGTAGGTCAAAAGTCCAATTCAGTTCTTAACAAGTTATAGTCAATGCATTGGCAGACTTACATTCCTTTCTGGAGGCCCTGGGGGAGATCCATTTCCAGGCTCATTTAGAATGTAGGCAGAACTCAGTTATTTGTGGCTGTAGGACCCATTTTCTTGCTGACTATCAGCTGAAGATCATTCTAAACTTCTAGAGGTTGCTGCATTCCTTGTTTCATGGCCACTTACTTCCATCTCCAAACCAGCCAGCCATGGGGTTGAGTCCTTCTTATACTCAGATCTCTCCTGTCTCTTCTTCTATCCAACCCCTCTGACCCACTCTTCTACCTTCCTGTCCCACTTTTAGAGATTTATGTGGTTACCCTGATAATCCAGGATAATCTCTCCATTTTAAAACAATCTTCATCACATTTGCAAACACCCTTTTGCCATGTAATGTAACATATTTTACAAGTTCTGGGATTAACATCTTTGAGGGCTGTTTTTCTGTCTCCTACACATCCATCTAGATTTTCTGTAATTTTATTAGATGTTCATTCCCTTCCTGTTTCAGAAAGCTAATCTATAGTTTTAATTTCTCTTTTAAGGTACTGAGAAATACTAGCCTGATACAGTAATAAAGAGATAACTTACAGATCACCTAAATCCTCCCACAAATGTTCAGACACTGGGTTTCCAGGTAGTAGAGGAGAACTATGCCTTCCTTATTTGCAGGATTGTATATGGACAAATTAGATAGTGGAATATCTCTACAATATCATGACACGTGATTGCCTGAATATGACTTTGCACTACTAATATAGATTTGAATTGGGGGGTTTGAAGAAGAAAGCAAATATGATAGATTTCAGTTATTTACAATGCATGGTTTTAAACCCTCCCCAGATACATTATTTGAATAATGTATAAAAATTCAAAATCTGGCTTCATCCAAAGCCTATAAAATCAGGATTTCTGAGAATGGTCAAGAGATTTTTATTTTAGGAAGCACCTTATGGGTCCCTTACGTATTAAAATTTGCAACCTTACATGTGAAGGTTTGCTCAATTCGGCCACCGAAATAGCATATGAAATGTGGGCAGATTTGTCCCAAATCATTTACTAAGTAAGTACTATCTTGTTAACTGTAAAGATATAAATGACTAGATATAAAATCCAGGCTTTTGGCTTAAAAATAATGTTAATTGCAGAAAACTTAGCATATAGAAGATCCTTGACAAATGTTAATTCTTTTCTGCAATTGTAATGGGACTGTGTGAGCTAAAATGAAGACAATAACCAGAAAAAGCATAGCAAATAGGTCCTGAGGAACAAGTCCTTCAACATTACACTCTTAGTTATGAATGCAGGGAGGAATGACACAGAATCTCAGGACCAGTAACAAGTGGGAGGCGAAATCAAGTGAAGAAAGTCTCAACTAGTTAAATTACAAAGGGAGATATAAGAACAAAGCAAAATCAGGCAAAATGACTTAAAAGATTATATGTGGGTTTTGAAAAATGGTAACTATTATGTTACCACAAGAAAAAAAATATACTCAAGCCATGTAACTGTTATAGCCGATTAAAAGTGCTAAGGCAAATACAGTTTACTTGCTTTACATTAGAAACAGAATCATGCTATGAATAATTGGTAAATGCACTTGCCTAAACCCCATTGCCCTGAGCTCTGAGTATAAAAGTAGGGGCCTTGTGTATGAGGAAGATTTGGAATTCCTGACAGCTCTGCTTTACCATTAGGATGTGAATGATGGAAAGGAGGAAAAGGTCAATAAGTCTGCCTAGATACCATTTGTCTCAGAATAACAATGATATACTGTATAGCTCTACAGGGTTGAAATCACTCTGGTTAAAATAAGTGGTGGGGGGAGGTTTTTAGAGAAGACATGTGTTTTGACAAATTCCTATTTAATGGCCTTGCCCACAGATAACCAAGGATGCTCTCATTGCTAAATACTCTCCTGTGAAAACCACAGAAGAATGGGTATTGCTGACACCAGGTGTCCACCTGGGAGAGACAAGACCATGCAGAGGGATCCCAAGCTCTCTCACAGACAGACACGCCCACCAAAAATCGTCTCCAGTAAGAAATACACATCACACTGTATCTAGAATGGCTCTCAGGGTTCTGAAAAGGTCCCACACTTTCAACCTCATTATGGGAAACGGGACACAATGGTTTAGTCTTTGCCTCCCCTTCCCACAACCACTTTGACTCCTAAGCGGAGATTTCTTACCACTACCTTCACACAGGCATTAACTCCATTGAGGTGGAAACACTAACTAACACATGCAATTGGGCTCTTCTTGGACACATTTAACTGCTTTGCGTCTCTTGGTTACCCAAGTGTAAGGAAGTGTCTAGGCCAAGAAAACAGAAAAATTAACTGAGTAAAATGTGCATTGCGAGAGGAGGAAGACTTATGGTGACAGTGAAGCAGTGGGACAGACAGACAGACAACAGGTCAAAACAGAGGGTGGAAGATGTAATTTACAGCAGGACAAACATCTATAGACCACATGGCTTTGGCTTTTAGGTTTTCTCCACCTGTGACAGCTCAAACAGCAGGTCAGAAATGACAATGAAACAATATTGGGGAAAACACATACTGAAGTAGCCTGAAACAGATTATAATTGAAAAAGTGGTAGTAATTCTATGTATTTAATTAGTATTTTAATCCACTGATATATGAATTTCTTGAATACATGTTTTTATTTGACTTTGCTTAAGAATTTATTTCTTTAGTTGGAGATATGAGTCAGCACTGTCATCCTTTCTGGTTTAATAATGAAAATTTTTAAGGTGTGAATGGTTGTAATTTGAATTATATCAGTTCACATAGGTAAAGTTTTATTGTAATTACCTCACAAATATTAAAATTACATTTCTGATATCTAATCTCCATAAGCAGTTATAAAATTTGACTACAGATTAAGTTAACAAAAAAGACGATCTCAATCATTCCAAAGAGCTGACATAGTGTTTTTCTCTGGATTTGTTCTCTGCACAGGGAAGTAAAACATTAAATTGATTAATTAAAAAAATTAGAAAATAAACCAACTTTCCAATTTTTTTAAATAAAGTGAATAATGAAGATTAAACACCATACAGGACTAGCTATAGGAAGTGGAGAATTTATGCTTAGAAGGCAATATAGAATTTTAAACAATCACACCAGGAAATAAATAATTATTTGAATAAATTTAGAATTTCAAAAACAAAGTAAGAGCAACCAAATCCAAGGATAATTGAAACAAGCAACTAATTTTTTAAAAATAGGGGAAAAGTTCACTAGATGATTATATCCTTAAAAGGTTTCTATGAAAATTTTATATTGTAATTTTCCTGTCATAGCTATTTTAGAATTTTGCAATTAAATAACTTATTTTAGGAAAATACAAAAAGATTAATACAAAAATATTCCTACCAGTTTCTTTGCTAAATGAATGTTTAACTTTCTTTGTTAAAATGTAATATTTGTTCTAAGATTTGTCTTTTAAATGAATAAGCTTTGAATTTTTTTCTAAATTAAAAACAGTTACTGAACTTTCAGGTGAGAGAACTACCACTGGTATAACTGGTGCTTCAGGCTGCCCCTTGATTGGTTCTCACTTTGGTAATGCCTCACTGGACTTTGTTATTTTCCACAACCAGCTTTCATGTTAGGCAACAGAAAACTGATGCTGTGAGTCCAATCCAGTTTGATTATTGATTTTAAAGTATCAGTATAAGTGTTTCGTGAACAGAACTATATCATTGTAGGATGGAAATTTTGCAACCTCCCACAAGTAAAAAGAAAACAAAATATAAGAACTATTTCACTTTCAGTTGAAGATAATCTATCTGTCTATCTATCTTATTTCTTCCCTTTATTCAAAGATAATTACCAGTTATTACATTTAGTGCACTGTGCTAGGTATCTATATAATAAAAAGGTAATATGCAAATTGGTCCTAACAGCATCACAGTAATAACCAATTTGCATATTAACATGCCAGCAGGAGGCTGCGCACACAGCAGGAGGGTTTTCTGTGCCTGGGCGCTTGCGGTGACGGGAGTCCAGCCTGTGTACCAGGCGCCCAGTGGCGGAAGTCAGGTCTGGGTCCCAGGCGCCCATAACAGCAGGAGTCAGGCCTCTGTCCTGGGCGCCCGTGGCACAGCGGCAGGCAGTAAGTCCAGGCCTGTGTCCCAGGCGTCCACAGCAGGGGGAGTCAGGCCTGGGTCCATCACTAGTTAGAAGGCATCTCTGGATGAGGACCATCACCTCAGCCAGACCTCAAGATGGTCACCTGGCCTGGCCTGGCCCCTTCTCAGAGGCAGCCCCTTTCCTCCATGTTCACTGCAGAGGACAGACAGGGATGCCTAAGAGGCTGGGGCCATGGTGCCCCATCCCTACCCTACTCTCCTGGCTTCCTTCACCTGTGGCCCCCACAGGAGGGTATATATGAGAGCCCTTCCCCTGCTACTTCTCACACTGTCTCCCCCCATCCCTCAGCACACAGGCATATCGGCTTTCAAACTTGCCCTACTCACTTCCTCTCACCCCCTTCCAGGGCCTCTGCTCTGGATGGGCCTTTGGAATCCAGGTCTCTGGGATTTTACAACAGAGCTGGGGTGGGAAAGGGTAAACAGCACCAAAGATGGCTGATATGGCCCCCACCTCTGCCTCAGCTTGACCAATCAGTTCAGCCTCAGAACGTGGCACTCAGAGGGGATCCCTACTTCCCCAGCAATGGCTCTAGGCCCTCAGCCCCAGTGCCAACCTCCTCTCCCCCTTGGCCCTTCCCACAGCTGGTGCTTGCTGCAGCTCCGTGTGCCTTACTTAACCACCCCTTTCTTCACTGTTCCTACAAAGGAGGCTGCATCTTTGTATGTTACAATCATATAAACTTTGTAACGTTTGGTAGAAAAAAAAACAAAACAAAATAAAAAAACAATGACCAAGAGAATGCCACAGTCAACGTGTCTGGAGTCTGGCTCAGGAGAACGGAGAGAAGGGAGATTTCCATAAGTTGGCCGATGCCAAGATATTTCTGAGTGACTGCCTGGAGTGTGACCGCAGAGGAAGGAGTCCAAGTTTCTCAGCAGAACACCAAGGACTTCTTCTGTGTTCTGAACCTTTGCTTTGGTTTTCAGAATTCCCTGCTCCCCATCTGTTGGCTCCCTCCCTCTGAGGGGCGCTGTCGTCGTCACATGGGTGCAACTGGAATATTGTATCTCGAGAGGATTGCCCCAATGAATATATCCTTTTATCCGACGATGAAAAAATCCCAAAGAATAAGAATGGAGACAGACTACTGTACTTTAGGCTTAAAAAAACCCTAGAAGTGTCCTGCAAAGAGCTGAGACTTGGTTCTGTCCACGCACCTCAGAGAGATTGGATGAGGAAATGGCCCGGTTTGGCCCTGACTTCATCCACTTGTTACTCTTGAAGGTGTTTTTGCCACAATGTGAACAAACTGCCACCTTTTGGAATAGGGGCTCATATGAAAGTCTGCATTCCCAACTTTTCTTGAAACAGATCTATGTTCTGCAGCTGTGGCCACCGTCCTGAGACCTGTTGCTGGGAATCAGGGGGCACTGGAGTGGAGGCTCCCCCTCCACCCCCATGCCCTTTTACATTCAGAGATTGAGCTGAACTCACTTTGGAGGAGGCCTGGCAAGGGTTACAGGTGTCACAGATAGAAGGATAGAGAATGGAGAGGCAGACACCCTGCTCAGTCCCTGCCTGGGTGGGGTCAGGCAGATGAAGGCCAGCCAGCCTGCCCCACAATTGGATGAGATAGTGTCCTCTATGCCCACCTCTCATCCTGTGGGCCCAGCCACTCCCCTCAGCTCCGGTGAGCCCTCTGCATTCCCCGACAGCACCGTCTGCCCTCACATGCTACTTGCCCTAAATGAGAAGGACGAGAGCAGTTGGCCCACAGACAACTACACAGAAAGCTAGGGCTCACAGCTGGCAAGTGCAGTGGCGGTGGCAGGAGCCTCTCCCTGTGTACGTGGCAGCGCTAAGAAGCAGTGAGCCAAATGTTAAGGAGCAGCGAGCAGGTGGGCGGTAAGGAGCAAGGGGTCCCAGACTGCGAGAAGGATTTCCAACTGTTAAGCAGGCAGGCGGACATCCCCTGAGGGGTCCCGGACTGTGAGAGGGTGCAGGCTGAGCTGAGGAGACCCCCCCCCCCAAGTGCACAAATTTTGTGCACCTGGCCTCTAGTCCTATATAATAAAGAGCTAATATGCTAATTAGACTGAACAGCAGAATGACCATCCAGAGGAATCCGGGGCTGTGAGGGCTGAGCCCCTTGCACGAATTTCATGCATTGGGACTCTAGTAGTGAATAAAAGATCTGTTCTTATAGCATTTACAGTCATGGAGTACATTACCTATTACATAATTTGTACTATCCACAGAGGCACTTCAGAGTAATTCACTTTAATGGAGGACTAAATCCAAATAACTGCAATGCTAACCTGACTCATCACAGAACAGACTGTCAGTTGTTTGAGTCTTTGATTTCACTCTTCTTCCCCCTTCCACACCCTTATTAAAGCATGAGTAGCTCAAAAACTTGAATTTATTCTTTTCTTCCCTTCTCTTATTCCACAAAGTTAATCCAACAATAAGTCTTTCCAATTCTATCTCCAAAAACACATGTTAGTGTTATTTTACAGCCATTGGCAAAATTATTATCCAACTCATCAAATTCTTTCTTCTAAACTACTGGAGTTTTCCTATTTCTACTTAAAATTCACTTAACATAAAACAGCCAGTTAGCCCGGCCAGTGTGGCTCAGTAATTGAGTGTTGACCATGAATCAAGAGATCACCAGTTCGATTCCCAGTTAGGGCACATGCCTGGGTTGCAGGCTCAATCTCCAGTAGGGGGCATGCAGGAGGCAGTGGATCGATCATATTTCTCTCTCAATGAGGTTCCTTTCTCTCTATACCTCTCCCTTCCTCTCTCTCTCTAAAAATCAATGAAAGCATATTTTTATAAAACACATAAAACCAGCCACAGCCATATATTTGAAATACATATCAGGTCAAGCCAATTCTATATCTAAAAATCTCTAGTTGCAATTAAAGAGTGAATGCAGCATGTTAATCATGGTGCACAAAGATCGTCATGAGCTAGTTCTGCCCAACTTTCCAGACTCACATCGCCTGCCTCTGGCTCATTCTGCAGCAGCCAATGCCTTTTGTTTTAATCCCCTGGGATATTTTATGTGATGTTTTTTCTCTGCTAGGAAATTTCTTATCCTACTACCCCGGATTTTTGTTTTTTCTTATTTGCTTCTTCTCATGCTTCAGATCTCAGCACAAAACCTCATAGGTGTTTATGACCTGGGGTCAGAGAAAATCATCACAGACTATGTTTACCTTGAAAAACAAAAAGAAATTGGATAGAGAAAGCATAATGAAAGGATAATTCGGTTGTATTTCAAAAAGAGACTCCCAAGAACAAAGCCCTATTAAAAAGAGTAAGCATAGCATGGGCATGGCCACAGTAAGCTACAGATATGATTACGAATTTAAAGCTGGCCAGTAGCCAGATTATCGGTTGTGTGCACAATATTTAGTGGATAAAATAATAATTATTTAACTCATAATTCTATGTGTTGGGAATTGGAACTTGGATTGGGAGTTGTTCTGGTCTGTGTTAGGAGTGGCTGACTTCTGCTTGGTTTGGGTATGTGTCTAGGGTCAGGTTCCTCTCACCTGGGGCTGGTTGGCCTCCTCTAGGACATGTGGCTACTTCTCTATGTAGAATCTAATCTTACAGTAGGAGTGGCTGTAGTTGGTCAGAGTGGCTCAGCAAGGTTGCAAGGAAACAAGTGAAGCATGGGCTTGGAACTGGCATGATATCACTTCTGATGAATTTTATCTGCCAACAGAAGTCACAAGGCCCATCCAGAGTCAGTGGGTAAGAAATCAAACTCCATTCACTGATGGGAAGAATTGTAGTCACCTGGTAACAAGGCAAAGGTATAATAGAAGGAAGGGAATAACTAGGGCCATTTTCAAATCTGTAACTGGATTCAAAATCAGAAGGAAAAAATATAATGAAATAGAAATAGGGTGTTATTTACCAAGCCCTCACCTACTCTAATATCTATGTGTCTTGGTTAGAACTTTTCTAGTTTTAAGAAATTCGAATTGAGTAATATAAATTAAAATGAGAAGTGCCTTAAATAGTATCTCAAAGATTCCAGAGACAAGATGTAACTGTTCTTATTCTGGTTTATTTTATGGAGTTTCATAGAAATAAATATAGTGGCTTCAGTAAGTACTCTACTTTGTCCTCTTTAGTACATTTTCATAGGTATTACCTGCTAGTAGCAGTATAATTTTTAAAACATATCCTCCCTCCCTTGACTTCACAGATTTTAGGCCTCCGTTTGTAAGTATAACTGCCACAAGTATTTAAAGAAAACATTTTCTGAAAGAGCAGCCAGCTCTTCCATTACTTAACTCATAAATTTTTATTTCAATTCAACTGTTTCCTGAAGCATGAATTCAACTAAAATTAGTGAATACTACATACAATTCTTCAGTGCTTTTGTGTATACATGGACAATAATTTTCTTCTTTTAACTTGGATGATATCCTGGCTATGTAAAGAATTTTAAACATATCCATTTGCCTTTAAAACTCTGAAAAGATTTTCATTACCTTCTGGCATCTGGAGTTATGCGAACTCTGGGTCCAGTCTCACTTTTACACCAGCTTTAGGGACTGTCTTTGTTCTGCCCAGATAACTAACTGTTAAGATAGAGAATTATTTTTTTCTAGAAGTTGAGGTGTGTGGTTTTTTAATATTAGTAACTCAATCCATTGGGAAAGTGAACAATATAGCTGTGGGCTTCATCTTAAATTTATGATGAATTTTCACTACATTTTCTTCAATTGGAATAGTTGTTACACAGAATGCTTATTGAATCTATGTTTAATTTTTTATCACTTTTATTGCTTTATTTTATTCCAGTGTGTTCCACACATGCATTTACTCACTTCTCATGCTCTTCCCTACATATTGATTCATTTTTCCAAAAGCACGGATCTTATATATTGCTTTTTAGAAATCGTTTTATATTTCCAAAATGATTTTACTTTTTCTGTTCTCACGTCATCCCTTTCATGCCTTGTAGTTTTAGATCATTTTCTTATAAAGTTTTATGCGAAAAGAAATTCTTTTTCTTGCACTTTGTTTTTTAAATTCCAACTCTGACTCCTACTCAATTTTTTTTTATTTTCTACAGGCCATGGTTTGATTAATAAAAAAATATTTAACTATTATTAGCATATTTATTTTCTACATACATTACAGAAACAAGAGCCCAATAATTTATTTTTAAAGGTTCTTAAAACTCCTGAAACTTCCTGGGAGCATTCTGCTTCTTAGCACTGTCTTTATATTAACCTCCTTAGGCCTACCTTTACAATAACCTAAGGTAATGCACTTATCATATCTTTAATGTCCCTAGACAATCCATTCACACATTCCTATTTGAATGAATGGGGTCTGTTCTACTCTAAGCAATAGTCATATAATCCAAATACCTAATCTTGTAGTACTCAAATCTTATTTAATTCCCCTCCAAGATTTGGTTAAAGTGCCCTTGGGACTGCTGTTGGATAAGAGAATGAAAAAACGTTGTGGCTCATAATTTCTTCTATTAATAAAATGGGTGTATCTCTAATTGCATCTGTTATGTAAAAATTTTTTGCATGTTAAATAAGGTTCCGCTTAGTTAAAAAATTTCAAAGTTTGAATAATACTCATATGCATAATAATACTCAGGGAAATATGTTAGCAAATGATGTAAAGTTCATATAAACTCCAATAAACACTGAACATATGCTAGGAGTTCTTTGAGGGGAATGTCTCAACCAAAGGCATTATGGCAAAGGGAAATTTAAATAAACTAGATAGACTGCTATGGGATATTTATAGAACAATGATACCTGTGTAATTACACTCATTAGGAAAATGTTTAGACTTTGCTAGTAATATAAAAGATAGGTCAGACAAGGACTAGAAATTTGGTAAGAATGAAGAAACAGCCTTACTTTTTCACATATTGTTTCTTATTTTCCATATTATCCAGCTTATTTTCTCTAAGACATTCAAAAGTGTATACTAGTTTTCCTTTTCATTTTAGCATGATTTAACCTATGTATACATATTTTTTTATATATTAATTTTTGTAAATGTATATACTCAAAGATAAAAACAGCAACTTTAGATTTCATTGAATATCCTTTGAAATGTACATGTTTCAACTCCTTTTACTTAAATTTTATATCTAGAATATTATTTTTAATTTAGAAAGTTATCAAGCAGCACTAGAACAATTCCCCATGTTCAGAAAGATGAGTAAAATACTGCTATGTAGGTGAAAAAGTAAAGGCACTGAAAAAGCAACCTCTTTATTTGATAAGCAGATGCTGGTAGTTGGTGGAAAATATGAGTTTCTGAACTTACCAAAGATTTTGAAGGGGTTTTGATGCTTATTTATTATGATTCTATTTCTTGCCAAGCATTTGCTGATGTCTGGGAAACAGTGCTTTGTCATAGTTTAGTGTTTAGCTATTTCACAGAAATCAAAGTCATTCCCAAGTGTTAAATTGCCAAGGATCGTTCTGTCCCTGATTAGTATGAAAAAGACAGTCATATGAGATAGTATGTGGCTATTCTGTTTTTCTCTGCAGGTATAGCCCTGATGAAGGTGCTATTAAACACCATACTGCAATGATGATATGATTAAAAACAACAAAGACATTTTGACCACCTCAGCAGTTACTTAGACCTGGCAATGGTGAGCGGAAGAAAGTTCTTTCTTTATGTAAATATGTTCTTTTTAAAACATATCTTCAGGCTCTTAAACTTTGAATCACCTCATAACACCTTTTAAGCATAATGAGGCCTACCAGAAAAGAGAGTTATTAAACTTGAAATGATCAAGTCAGAAATACCCAAGAGCAGTCTTTGAAAAATTATATTAAAGAATAGGAAACCCTGAACTACCATAAAAATATAAAAATTTCTAATCAATAAGACACTAATTGAATACAGTAGGTATTTTGCCACATCAGATGAAAGTATATGTAAACATGTGGGGGATCTGTATTGGGTTAGGTATATTATATATCAATATAAAATCAGAGGCATATAATATACATTATATCTAATATATACTTATACATCAGCAACCTCCCCTGCTTACAACATATTTTAAATATTCATATTAGGTATTTATAATGCATCTTGAAAATCCAAAATTCTATTTCTCATGAAATTAATTCTTTATTTTCTCCAAATACAAATATAAATTAAGAAATTATTCTGCAATGCGTAAGCAACTATTGATAAATCAGTCTTTTTAGCATGAACGGTTTCTCAGAATGCCCTCTATGTTCTTGCTGCACCTGAAATTTAAATCTCCCCTGAGGATGCTGCTTTCCCAGCAGCCTTTATAGTTTTTCTATGTTTTCCTCGCACTCCTCATACACCTTTACTTGATAGTGAATGTGTGACTCCCTTGATCTGTATTGCTTCTTCTAGAACTTCCCCTCCTCCACTCTCCTTGAAATCCATCAGCTTTGGCTCCCATATCAGGAGACCACCCTTCATGTTACAGTGATCACTGAGCCAGGGTCACCCTCCCTTTGTCTTTGATCATTATGTCCTCGCACACTGG
>NW_005871578.1:264721-294519 GCF_000147115.1 Myotis lucifugus | reverse complement strand
ATGATTATCTCAGTATACATTTTTGTGTGATCTTCCCAAATCCTGGCATGTAGTTATTCAGCCTCAGTCATCCTTCGCGAGTCATTTCCATACCTTATTCCTTGTTATTACCTTCAACTTCGAAACAACTGTAACCCAACTACTGAAATCTTCCTCAAAGTGCCTTTCCATGGAGAAATAGAGGATTAAAGAATATTTCATAAGCTCTCGATGTAAATAATTAACCCAAATCTATGCATTTGCTTTTCTTCTGTTACTGTTAATAATTTGTGAGCACCCCGTTAAAAACAAACCACTCCACTTATGTATCTTGACTTTTTTTCCTCACATTGTCAAGCATCCTTCCTGGCAATTATCATCACTATCTCCATCTTTAAGCTATTTTTCCTTTAAGCCAACACACATAATGTATCCCTAAAAAGTAAAACAATAACCTTAATCTCCTCTTCCCTTTAAGATACCACCATATTTTTTCTGTTCCCCCTTCCAGAAAAACTTCTCAGAAATTATTTTTGTCCACTGTTCACAATTTATCTCCATTACCTCCTAATCTCCATATCTTGAAATCCAGTGGTCAACCCTCAATTCTCACGTAAGTGACTGTTCAGCAACTTAAATTATAGTTGATACACTTTTTTCTTTGAATATTATTTATCTTGGTATTCAACAAACCACATTTTCTGGTATGTTTTTAGTATTATAAATTATTACTAGAAAAAGTTATTTAGATTACAAGGAGGTAAATTAAAAATAAGCTCATTGTGAAGTAGAGTTCTTGATCCATCAAAGATTTTACTGGTTGGTGACACTAGTTCTTTATTAAATTTAATTTCACTTCAAAATATATTCTATTTTTTTCAAATCTTTAACACACTTCTTATACATAGTCATAATTTGGTAAATTTTGGCCCACATGTAGAATGAAGGTTAAGTTTGTAAAGAAGTATGGACATTGAACATAGTTTTTATGAGTAAAAGTTTGAAAAAATTTGGTGAAAAAAAAAGTGAGGGATGATAGATTATCTTAAAAGGAAGGAAACAGGTGGTTAAGTAAATCATTAGTCAAACAATTGTACTACCCAGTAGGAACTGTTAAACTCCTGATTCACTTGCAGAGTAGAAGGTGAGAGGAAAGAATTGGACTGAGGAAGAGAGGAGAGTCCAGCAGGCCAATCTGAATGCATGGATACTTTAATCAGGGTGTTCCAAATTGCCTCTGGCTGAACCTGTATTTAGTAGATATGTCTGAGGATAAGGGTCTTTTTATACCAAGAAGTTATTTCCATTTGTTCAGGATGATTTTCTTCAGTTCAGCTCTAGATAAACCACATTATGCCTGCTGTTAACAGTTGATAACCTGGAGAATGGGATGACTTCTAGGAATAAGAAAACATTGCCTAAGTATAAATTATACATGGAATATCATCATGAATTGTTTACTGTGCTTATAGGGATAAAAATATACTCTCTAGCCTGACCTGTGTGTCTGTGATTGAGCGTAGACCTATGAACTAGGAGGTCAAGGTTTGATTCCTGGTCAGGGCACAAGCCCAGGCTATGGGCTTGGTCCCCAGTAGAGGTTGTACAGGAGTCAGATGATAGATGATTCTCTCTCATCATTGATGTTTCTATCTCTTTCTCCCTCTCTTCCTCTCTGAAATCAATAAAAATATATATTTTTAAAAATTACTCTTTAGAAATCCAGTAGCATTTTTTCTATTATCATATACTGACATTGCCTTTTATTGTTTGTAATGATTTTTTTAAATTTCAGAATACTATATGACAATTCTCAAATTATCAATCCAAAAGTGACTACATTTATAACAAATTATAGATATGACACCAAGCACATCCACCTTCTTAGTGACACTGTACATGCCTGGGTTGCTTTCTCTCCACACAGCTGGTCTTTGACAGACTTGATCAGGTTCTGAGACTTGATCATGTTCATCCCCACTGCACATTTCCAGGCTACATTATCTCCTGGATGGGTTGTTTCAAATGGAAACTCACCTCCACAGTAAAATTAATTCATTCAAATTTCAAGTATTTATTAAGTGCCTCTGTTCTAGTCTGGTAACCAATGATAAATGAAACAAAATCTAAGTTCTAGCTTCTTGGATATTATATTTTAAACTAGAGGCCCAATGCACGAAAATTCGTGCACTCAGGGGAGGGGGTCCCTCAGCCTGGCCTGCGCCCTCTGGCAGCCAGGGACCCCTAGGGGGATGTCCACAGGGAGCGGGCCTAAGCCATAGTTGGACACCCTTAGCACTGCCAAGGAGTCAGGAGAGGCTCCCGCCACCACCACTGTGCTCACAGCCGTCAGCCTGGCTTGTGGCTGAGTGGAGCTCCCCCAGTGGGAGTGCACTGACCACCAGGAGGCAGCTCCTGCCCCCTAGTGGTCAGTGTGCATCATAGCGACCAGTCGCTCCGGGTCATTCTGCCGTTAGGGTCAATTTGCATATTACCCTTTTATTATATAGGATAACTTCCAAAATATGGTAATATTTAACCAAAAGTAATATCTAGCTTTTAAAAGAATTACTATTTTTAAAGGATGAATTGAGATAAACAAAAATATAGTGTAATTAGAAATATATATACAGAATATATATATAAATAAATGAAGAATCACTTTAAGTTACATGATGGGGCAATAATGCACTATCTTTTCATGAGAGTTAGAGGAGGAATATCTTATTCTGCAGAAATGAATTAGCAGTAGGAACTCCTAAAAAAGAAGCAGACTCATTGGACAATTCCAACATTAAAAAAAAAATCTGACCAGCCAGGCAAGGACTGCTTCAGTTTAGTTCCTTTCCTAGTATGAATTAACATGTATTTACATCAAAAGAGCCTCATGAGTTCTCTCTCAGTCTACTGTCCCAAATTTAGTTAAAAATCTTACACATGGCTTTTTTAGTACCCAACTCATATAGCGTTAAAGGTAACAAAAAAGTAAAGAAAAACTTGAAACTTTAACAAACTCACAGTTCAAGAGCCCAAGAGGAGATGAGAGCTACAAACATGTGAACCTCACATCTACCCTACATGGTTCCCAAGATCCCTGGATTAGGCAAACTATAACATTGGTAACACTATGACTGTGACATATCAGGAAGAGGCTAAATTACATTCTCAAAACTGTTTCAAAGGAATGCAAAAATATTTTATACAAAAGTATGAGAAAGTATTAAATGAAGTTAGAAAAAATGTTTAAACAACATGAATTAGATGGTGGGGACTTGATTAAGTGAGAAATTTTTGTTAATGGAAGCTTATTTTTTAAAGACTGTATCTAAAGTGGAGTTAAGCAAAGGATCAAGGAGTCCAGCTCTTTTTATTCATAGCAGGAAACAGCTCCTCTGTGCTTAATAAGTAAGTGTATGACAGCTGTGGCAGGAGCTCATTACGGCTGTATCACTGCTAGGAACTTCAATTATTACTGTCACTGTACTTTAAATTCAAAAGGACATTTTGATTCATGTTGCTCTAAACTTTTTTTTCCACTATAAAAATGGATTTAGTGGATAATTCTATTCTGTTTCCAATGAAAGGAATTTGCTTTGAAATGTACAGATAAATACAATGAAATGTCAACATGATTAACTGTCTGGGGCATAAAAATTGGTTCTGAGAAATTATTTTTTCTAAGATTATATGTTTTATGTAATCCCCTCCCCAAGAATGTATTGAGGGGAACTATATACAAGGCAAGTTTATTATTTTTTGGCACCGTGGAAGGATGGGTGCATAACAATATCTTATTTCAGTCCTAAAAGAGTTTTTATCCCTAAAAGAGAGATAAAACATGGAACCAAGTAGCTATAATATGAGGTAGGAACTGAAATTAAGATGTGTGTTGGAAATCTATATATATAAAAGGCTAATATGCAAAGTGTCCTCATGGGAGTTCGACCAGGAGACTGGGAGTTCTATTGCTCTCTATGATGTACTCTGACCACCAGGGGGCAGCATGGAGTGAAGGAAGGCCCCGGCAGGACCTACAGACCCTACCCATGCACAAATTTTGTGCACCGGGTCTCTAGTAATATATAACATTCTTTGTGATCTCACAACCCCACTACTTCCTGAAGTGACACTGCAACCTAACCAGAGTGTTACAGAATGGAATGGAGGAGACCAAGCAAGATCATGAACTTTAGTATTACTGTCTAAGCCTTAAGGACAAACACATTTCTAATTTCTGACCATGGTGAATACAACTGGACCAATGAGATACCAAGGACTTCTCTTGCTCTTTCAGTAAGTGCCTAACGGTCATGGAAAAGCTAACTCTTTCTAGAGCAGTAGTTCTTTTTTATTGAATTGACTGGGGTGACATTAATTTAAAAAAAACATAAAGGTTTCAAGTTTACAACTCAACAAAATATCATCTGCACACTATATCATATGCCCATCACACAAAGCAAAGTCTCTTTCCATCCCCATTTATCCCCCCTTTGCCAACTTCTGCCTACTCCCACCATTCCCTTTCCCCCTGGCTATCACCACACTGTTGTCTGTGACAATGTGTTACATATATTTTTTTTTGCTGAAGTCTCTCCTCTCTGACAACTGTCAGTCTGTTCCATGTCTCCATCCATGCCTGTTTCTATTTTGTCCAACAGTTTATTTTGTTCATTAGATTCCACATATAAGTGAGATTATATGTTATTTGTCTTCATCTAACTAGCTTATTTCAGTAGTTCTTAAACTTTAGTATCCTTCACAATCATCCTGAGAGCTTATTAAAATACAGATTGATGGGCATGAAAATTTGCATTTCTAATAGGGGATTTTCTTAGTCCAGGGACCAGACATAGAGAACTAACTCTCAGAAGACTCACTGTGGAACAGGCCCGAATTTTGCCATAGCCAATTCAATTGAAAGCAGAGAGAAAAGAATACGACCTTGTAAACTTCAGACCCAGGTACAGTCAGCCCAATTATGTACTCTATGCTTCAAAAATGTCAAACATCCTATTTTTATGTGCAATACCTGTATCAAAATATTTTGCCTTGAAAGTGTGTGTGTCTTGGTTAGGAATTTGGTGTTGGGAGTAGCTTTGAGTAACCTTGAAATCTTCATAAAGTGTAAAACAGATATCCACTATCAAGGTGAAAGAAGCCTGACAGCTATGTGTGGCATCAAAGAGATCAAAAATTAAACTTGATCTATTCTACATACTAATTGGGTCACTGGGGCACATGAGGGATTTTAATAGTTATAATTTTTTATTTATAGTGTACTGGATGAAATGCTGTACCCAAAAATCATGTCCACTTGGAGCCTGTGAATTTAACATTTAGAAATAGGGTCTTTGCAGATGCAATCAAGTTAAAATGAGATCATACTTGCAATATTGTGATTCATAAGAAATATAAGTATAGTTGGTCCTATATATGTGGCCTTCCTTCACAGTTTCTGGCTCACAGCTCCCAAAACGCTTGGAATTTTCCAAGTGTTCAGAGTGATAAAGGCATCTTTTGTTATGTTAAGAAGGGGAATGTTAACATTGGGAAACACCTAGGGTAGGGGCTGGCTTCCAATGGAGCCAACTATGTAAATCCAATGTTGGAATGTTCAGTCCCACTTCCTGACCTACAGGAAGGGAGAAGGAGAGAGGGACTGGATGATTTAATCAATCACCAATGACCAATTATTTGATCAATCATGCTTATATAATGAGGCCACCATAAAAACCCAAAAGAAGAGGATTTGAAGAGCTTCTGGGTTGGTTTATACCAGGAGATGTGGGGAGAGTGATGCACCTGGAGAAGGTATGAAAGCTCTTTGCCCTTTCTCCACACCTTGCCCTATGCATCTTTTCTATCTAGCTCAGCCGTGGGCAAACTACGGCCCGCGGGCCGGATCCGGCCCATTTGAAATGAATAAAACTAAAAAAAAAAAAAAAGACCGTACCCTTTTATGTAATGATGTTTACTTTGAATTTATATTAGTTCACACAAACACTCCATCCATGCTTTTGTTCCAGCCCTCCGGTCCAGTTTAAGAACCCATTGTGGCCCTCGAGTCAAAAAGTTTGCCCACCCCTGATCTAGGGCACAGGCCGAGCTGAGGGACCCCTCCCTCCCCCACGAGTGCACAAATTTTTGTGCACCAGACCTCTAGTATGTATATATAAAAGGCTAAGTTGACTCGCGCCTGTGCAATACATGTAAAGCTCTCACTGGAGCCAATCAAACGCGTGTGTTTTGATCTGTCATTGTCAATCGTTAATTTGGTTGACACTTCTATTATAAAGAAAGGGCGAATAGCAATATTAAAATATTTCTTCTAATTAATTTCCTTTCAATGTGCACAAATCTGTGCACTGGACCTCTAGTCCTTTTATAATAAGTCAGTGCACTGAGCCTCTAGTTCTTTATAAGTCAGTGATCTAGTAATTTCTTTGAGATCTGTGAGTTGCTCTAGCAAATTAATCAAACCCAAGAGGTGGACCACTGAAGTCTTTGATTTACAGTGGGTTATTAAAAGGCATAGATGATAACCCCATCTTACAGATGGCATCTTGTAGGGCTGACACCCTTAACTTGTGGAAGCTGATGTTATCTGCTGGTATCTGAGAATTGCTTGTTGGAGGTATAAGGGAACCCCCCCACACACTGGAATTTATCTCAGAACCAATTTATACCAGATTAGCATGGGGCCTAAATCCAATAAAACTGATATCCTCATAAGAAGAGGAGAAGAGACACAGAGAGACTAGTACAAAGTGAAAATGAGGGAGTAAGAGATTGGAGTGCTACAGCTACAAGTCAAGACCGCCCAGGATTGCAGGCAATCACCAGGAGCTGGAAGACACAAGGAACGGATTCTCACTCACAGCCAACAGAAGAAGCCAATCCTGTAGACACCTTGATTTTTCTGGAAGGTAACGTTTTTCCTGGATCCATCTGAAATTATACTGAATGAATTCACAATTCTAGCAAAGTTAATTCTTTCCTCTACATAAAATGTTGCTCTCTAGCAACTTACACCTTGTTTTTCAAAGCCCAAGGGAGATTGAGTTTTGAAAAGAAAATGTCAGCAGGGTGAACACAGTAAGTTGTTTTGTCAAATCTTAAATAAATGTTTTCTTATTCCACACCTTCATAGCCTATATATTCTTACTCTATAGCTTAAACATTTCTTTTACTCCACATAATTCTGTGCTTAATCATTTCCAACAACAGTGTTTGGATGAGTAAGAGGGAGATCTCCAGAAGCACATCTTGTGCCTTAAGCACCCAACAAAGAGCCATCAGCTAATACTTGCTGATTTATGTATATTATGTGTTTCTTTTTAAAAATATGTTTTTATTGATTTCAGAGAAAGGAAGGGAAAGAGAAATAAAGACATTGATGAGAGAGAATCATTGATCAGCTGCCTCCTGCATGACCCCTCTTGGAGATCGAGCATGTGCCCTGATCAGGAATCAAACCAGTGATCTCCTGGTGCATGGGATGATGCTCAAACACTGAAACACACCAGCCGGGTGACATTATGCGTTCCTTTAAAGTCCTCATCCTTCACCTAAAATTTTACCCTTTACATATTTTCTTTCTAACTTAGCTTAATGGTAGTTGGCTCTAAAAGAAAAAATAATATTTTACTGAAAAAAGTAACTGCTTATTTTACAGACTCAAGAGCTGTTTTAATGTGAATGATGTTTTCTATATGCTGAATATGAAAGTACCCTCCAGTTTTCAGTATTACATCTCACTAAAATGTTTTGGGATTTGTTGTGAAAGCCTAGAAAATCTAAGTAGAAAAGAGATTCTGCCCTGGACAATTTGACTCAGTGGTTAAAGCATTGACCTGCGGACCGAAGGGTCGCAAGTTTGATTCCAAGTCAAGAGCACATACCTCAGTTGCAAGTTCACTTCCCATCCCTGGTTGGGGCATGTGCAGGAGGCAACCAATCGATGTGTCTCATCTTGATGTTTCTCTCTCTCCCCCTCTCCTCTCTCTCTTCCACTCTGTATGAAAATCAATGGAAAAAATATCCTCAAGTGAGGATTAAAAAAAAAAAGATATCATTGTTACCAAGAGTCATGTGCATTTCAGGAAGGAATCAGTTGGGAAAATGCAAACATTCACAAAAGGGACTGAACACCGGAAACATACAAAACACAGTGTCAGAGGAAACATGAGGATTATGGACAACCAGAATCCATCTATTCAAGTGGGGAAAAAAAGTTCTTCTAAAAGGACTTATATTCTGTATGACCATAATTGTAGGCTTGAATAGAATGTTCCTTCAAATTGGGGGCTGCAATCACTCACTAAAGCATGTATTGATTGAAAAAGCCTCCTGAGAATTCTGATTATCTTAACATTTTTTACTTGGAGTGAAAAGGGCAGCTTTTTTTATTTCATTTTATGCAAAATTGTAGTAATTGGTGCCTGACCTTTTTGATATGGACTGTTAAATCCACTGCTGATTTTAAATAAAATGGAAAACATATTTTTTGGTACATAACATAAAAGTGCCATTAATTATAAACTTCAACATTGTGAGCTTCTAGCACTTACAATTTAAATCCAATTTTCATTTCCAAATAATTACACTTTTATAGACAAAGGCAATCTATATAATGAATACATTGAATAAAAACATGTATTGTCTCAAAAGAGGCAAGAAATAGGGAAAAATAAACAATAATGGAATTTTCAATATGACTTGAAAACACCATAGAAATATGGATGTGCTTTAGAGTGGCATTTTATTGGAAGACTCAGACAAAGATAAGGAAACATTTTAAAGGCTATGTCCTATATACCAATGTAAAACCATGTCAAGATTAAAATCTATCTAATTTTTTAAAATAAGAAATGGCAATAAAAGCTCTAAACTAGACCAGTTTTCATTTTCAACTGATACTGATAGGAAGGATTGTAAATTATTTCTGTCATATGAATAAACCTTCAGTCCCCCCTTCCCTGCCCCACAATGAGAGTCATCCTATATAATAAAAGGCTAACATGCAAATCAACTGAACGACGGAATGACCGGTCGCTATGACGCGCACTGACCACCAGGGGGAAGACGCTCAACGCAGGAGCTGCCCCCTGGTGGTCAGTGTGCTCCCAATAGGGGGAGCGCTGCTCAGCCAGAAGCCGGGCTCACACAGCAGTGGTGGTGGAAACTTCTATTATAAAGAAAGGGCGAATAGCTATGTGCCATCAGTTGGACATTCCCTGAGGGCTCCCAGACTATGAAAGGGCGCAGGCTGGGCTGAGGGACACTCCCCGCCCCTCAATGCACGAATTTCATGACTGGGCCTCTAGTCCATTATAAAAGGTGGTATGAATTATGTCCCTGAGTTTATATGCATTTATTAATGACATCATTTCTGAAAGGGAAATAGGCCAATCTCAACTCACTGATAGTGTCATTATAGATGACAGAATGAATAGTCCTAGACTTCCCCCTTATGGACCAAAAAGGAGGTCTGTAATCACTGATACTTCCTGATGCACTTGGTTAATTCCTCAGGTTAAGTGGAAACTTTAATTCAGGAAGCTGAGAAAGCTATCTGAGTTTCTAAGATAGACTTTAGTGGTGAATGGATCTGTTCAGCTGGCTGGGTCAAGAACCTGGGGGTCATGGTTGAAATCCATACCATAGGTTAGTCTCATCCTACAGCTTGGCATTGTGCTGATAGTAGCCTTAAGTTTTGTAGGAGACACAATGAACAGAGCTGGTCTGGCCTCTTTCAGATTAACCAGAATTGCTGACAAGAATGTTGTTCTTGTAGAAAATTTTACCAGAATCCAAAACAATGTACAAACTAGGGGTAGGTATTTTGGGGGCATGATTGTCTATGGCTCTCTCACATTGTTGCACATCTTGTAAGCAAAGGCTCTGACAGCCTTTGCTCTAGACCCTTTTCTAGGATGTTGTTATAGCAAAATACTTTAAAGACAGAGAGTGGGTCCCTCTCACACAAAGTTACAGGTTTGCAGAAGTCAAGGCAGATAGGGACAGTGCCTTTCTCTGGAGCAAAGAACATGCCAAATGTCCATCATAAAATATTTGGGAATCTTAAGCTCCACAGTCGTCTGCAACTCACCCTCTTCTTGCCACACTGTGGCAACTGGAGCCCAGGGAGCCAGCCCAAGAAAATGTAGAGACTCTGGCTATTTATTATTCTTCTGAGTAATGAAGTCCTTTGTCTCCGATCAAGATTCTCAGGTCTTCTATCAGCATCCATGAAACTGGCAGACTAAGCTTACAGTTTGCAATTGAGGTTAAATTTCATACTCACCATAGTTCTTGACAAGTACACTTCTTGTAACCTAATCCACACAGAAATCATGTCTCCTACTTAAATTTCTTCCGTGTTTATAAGGAAAATGACATCCATCCTGTCTCTTTATGCACTTTCAAATACCATCTAAATCAATATATTTAGAGTTATGCGATACTTTTTTGACTTTATTATTTATTTTTCCAACAAATAACAGTATATGTTATGGGAATGTGCAGGTAAGTAAACTGAAATTGGAGGCTCTACTATACAAAATACTTTCTAGAAACAAAGAATGTGGCATAAATAACAAAAAAAATTACCAGAACTGTACACATAGTGAGTCTTTCTACTGCTACGTATTAAAATATATTGTCACATGCTAAACTACCTCAATGTATTTACACAGAGAAAGTCTGTCTTTGGGAAGAATGAGATATGTTCATCTGTCGCATTTTTATCACTTAATGTACAAGACCCTTATTTACAGGTAAGTTTTGCTCAATACACAAAAGTATACACATTATTCAAAACCAAGTGGAGTGAACCTATGGTGCCAGAAGTGGGGACAGTGATTGTGTTTAGGTGAACTTGTGACTGGAGGCGGCATGAAGTGGGCTTCTCGGGTACAGATATCCTGTTTCTCATCCTGGGTGTTGGTAACTTTATCAAGCCATGCACTTAGTAGTGCTTGCCTTTATGCTTTGATTAAAAAAAAAAAAAGCTACTTTAAATTCTGGTATTATAAGGGCACAGGAAAAGGACACCTGGCCAAGCCTTGGTGGCCAGGAAAGCTGCCTGGAAAAAGTAACGCCTGGTTTACTGGGTAGAGATTGAATCTAAGGATGTGCATTTAGGTAGAGAAGACTGCATTTAGGCAGGGATGGAACTGCAAGCAGCTGCTTCTAAGAAGGTGCTGGGAAAAGTGTGCATGAAACAGCTTAAAGAGATGACAATGGAGAGGATACAGGGGCAAGTTACAGAGGACCTTATATCATGTCAAGGAATTTAGGTTTTATAAGCCTAAATAAAGAGTTGAGAAAAGTCACAATGTCTTGAATTTCAGATATAATCCCATGGAACCCTGTTGAGGACTGATTTGAAGGGGGAAGGCGGGAAGAGAGACCAAAAGACTCAGGGCTTGTCCAGTTTTCTTTGTTGAAAACTGAAAAGGAAAATGTACCTAAGAAACGATGCTAGTAAGATATGGCCGGTGGGGAGCCTGCAATGGCTCTGTTGTAGAACACAATCTCACCTGTCTTTCTGTTTTCTCATGAGGACCAGATAGAGAGGCTCTCTATTTCTATTTCAAATCACTCTTAAGGGTTCTGTCATTTTCTTCTTACAATTGGTATCCAAGGTTTCCATTAATTATACAAGTACAAATCCTTTTTATATTGCACATTTTCATTTTGCTTGGGTTATGATAACAAAACAATACTCTTGAAGGTTGAAAACATATTTCACTCAGCCCAGTTGATTTTTGCATACTGATTACTTTATATCCCAGCAGTTAATCATCAAGCTTAGTGTCAATTCGGATTTCTTAATTTATACTTATCTCAGACCCCAGACACAGAAAAAATGTAAATGGAAAAAAATTGTGACAGCTGACAATGCTTTTCCTTTCCAGGGCTCTCTTTCCATCCATTACAATCATTACAATTGTGGCTGTTCCTTGTGACACTGGGCTCTTCCACTCACAGTTTTCTAATGATTATGCTAAGATGAAAAGGCAAGGCTTTTTTACAAAAGAGTGCGCAACATGTATCACATGAAGTATTATGTTACACAATGCCACACAACTAAGCATTATAATATTGTGCATATGTATATATCTATCTAGCTATCTCACCATTTGTACACACACACCCTCACGCACACACTGACTGAGATATGGGGGAGGAGGAAGAGGGAGACAGAACCTGCCTTGAAGGTCAAATAAGATTTTCATACATATATAAGTCCATTAAAAATCATACTAGTATTTGGTCTTTAATAATACACTGTTTTTCATAGAAAAGCATAAACATACTTTGCTATAAATTATATACCATACATTCATCTCAATGGGACATGTCTTATAACAAGTAAGTAATAGGCATAGCCTAATACTAATTATAACTTATTTGAAATGGTCTTTAAATTTCAATATCCTTTTATTTCTCTGACTAGAGGCCCGGTGCACAAAAATTTGTGCACTCGGGGGGGGGGGGGGGAAGGGGGGGTCCCTCAGCCCGGCCTGTGCCCTCTCGCAGTCTAGGACCCCTCGGGAGATAACGACCTGCTGGCTTAGGCCTGCTCCTGGGTGGCAGAGGGCAGGCCCAATCCCTAGGTGCAGCCCCTGGTCGGGCTCAGAGCAGGGCTGATTGAGGAGTTGGGGCGCCGCCCCCTGTCATGCACAGAGCAGGGCGGATTGGGAGGTTGCGATGCCACCCTCAGTCACGCTCAGGGTAGGGCTGATTGGGGGGTTGGGGCACCACCCCCTATCACACTCAAGGCAGGGCCAATCAGGGGGTTGGGGTGCTGCCCCCTGTCACTCACAGAGCAGGGCCAATCAGGGGGTTGGGGCACTGCCTCCCCCCCCCCCTGTCACTCACAGAGCAGGGCCAATCAGGGGGTTGGGGCACTGCCTCCCCCCCCCCCGTCACGCACAGAGCAGGGCCCATCGGGGTTGGGGAGCTCCCCCCTGTCACGCACAGAGTAGGGCTGATAGGGGAGTTAGGGCACCGCCCCCTGTCACACACACAGCAGGGCGGATCAGGGGGTTGGGGCGCCGCCCTCTATCACCCACAGAGCAGGGCCGATCAGGGGGTTGGGGCGCCGCCACTGTCACACTCAGGGCAGGGCCGATGGGGAGGTTATGGCTCTACCCTGTCACACACAGAGCAGGGCCGATCAGGGGGTTGGGATGCCACACCCTGTCACACACAGAGCCACAGGGCGATCAGGGGGTTTGGGCGCTGCACCCTGTCATGCTGATCTGGTGCCAGGAGGCCTCGCGGCTCCGCTGATCCCAGTGCTGGGAGGCATATTACCCTTTTACTATATAGGATAGAGGCCTGGGGGCCGGCTGGTTTGCCCTGAAGGGTGTCCTGGATCAGGGTGGGTGTCCCCACTGGGGTGCTTGGCCAGCCTGGATGAGGAGATGATGGCTGTTTGCAGCTGGTCACACACCCTTCAGGGTGGGGGTCCCCACTGGGGTGCCTGGACAGTCTGGGTGAGGGGCTGAGGGCTGCTTTCAGTTTGGCAGTTGACTGAAGCTCCCAACCACTCCTTTTTTTCTTTTTTTTTTTTCTTCTGGGCCAGCTTTAGCTCTGGCTCTAGCTCTGAGGCTTCCGCTGCTGGTTTGTTTGCCGTTCTATAATCAAAACAATGTATAACTTCAGCTCTGAGATCCCAGCCGGCTATATTTGTTAGAATGTTTCAAACTGCCAGCTCAGAGGCCGGCAAGTCAGGCAGGGAATGTTGCAGTCTGCAGTCACTGGAGCAAGAAAGCCTCACGTTCGCTTCCAGCTGCCTGGCTGCCGGCCGCCATCTTGGCTGACAGTTAATTTGCATAAGGATATGCTGATTAGCCAATGGGAAGGGTAGCGGTCGTACGCCAATTACCATTTTTCTCTTTTATTAGTGTAGATTATCTTTTAGGTTCTTTTTCTTTAGAAAAAATTAGCAAGCATTTATTGAATTTATAATATGCTCAGTATGAGAGTCATTTTTCCAAACTATTCAGAAAGGCAAGCAAATGATAAAATTCTAATGTCAAAAATTTTCCCAAACACACAGTGTTATGAGACACAAAATATACACATACAATAGTCTTTGCATCCAAAACAGAAAATATTACTATTTATAAGAAATAGGAAAGATTCTTGGATGTGGTGACTACTAAGGCAACTTTGAAATAAAAAATGCAATTAAAAGTGGTTGGTGGATTACTAGGGATCCATCATACTGAAAAACATGAAAAAAAACACACAAAATGAAGCAGGAATATAAGAGGTAGATTAAAGAACATTGAGAAACCTAATAGGATAGAGTTGAGGAAAAGAGAGGAGAGACAAAATTGGAATGGTCTTTTAGAACATGAGATCAAACGGTATTTCCAGTCCTAGATGTCTATTCTAATCAAAGATAACTTCCACAACCTTCAGATTTATGCACTTCATAAATTTTGATTCACTATATCTGTGGTAGCCAATTAGATGTCATAGAAGGTATTTGAATATTAAAATTAACTTGTGATGTGTCTAAAAAGAAATTTGATTTCACTTGGGATTGGAGTGAAACAATATTGATATAGAAATTCACAAAAGGTGAATAATAGACTCATCCAATCTCACAGCTGCAAGATACATTGGTGATCATTTGATGCCACCCCTTAAATCCAAAACCCTTCTGAAACCCCACAACCATTCAGTCTGCCATCTATATTTAACTACTTTAAAAAACTACTTGTGATAACAATTCAATGTTATCCACTGTGACTCCATGGTCTCTTCTATAATTTTGTGTGTGTGTGTGTGTGTGTGTGTGTGTGTGTGTGTGTTTTGACAGTGTAGACACTGATCATTGCTTTTCCAAATGCAACCTTTTCTATCTTTGTTACAAAGTGTTCCATAATTTTATTTGATATGGCAATGTGCATACCTTAAACTAATTAACTTCACCTATACTATTTCACCAAGAGTAGTCAAGTGACAAAGTTCTAGTCATTGAGATATAGTGAACATCTGCTAGCAATATCTGTGTATATTTTGCTCACTACATCTTCCTCTCTCCCTCTTCATCCTCCTCCAAAAGCCAGTCAAGGTTCTATGCCTGAGATAGAGAGCCATCTTGTGGCCATGAGAGTGAAGCCGCCTGCTAAGAGTTACTTAGATATGAAGATTTGGGAAGCTGGACCTTTAGTGGCATCCTAGAACTCTGAAGCAGATCTGAAATGTCTGCTTTCTGATTTCTTCTCAAGTGTGGTTATTAAAAAACTTTATCTAGTTAAACCATGTTACTTGCAGCCAACTGCAACCCTATCTGATACACTTACCAGATAAGACCAAAAAAAAAAAAAAAGTGGATTCATGTAGAAAATCTATAAACTTACTTGCAATTTTCTGGGTAAACTTAGATATTATAATCTCAACTTTTGAACCACTTTTAAGTATGACTCTTTGTCCCACAAAGAAGAGGAAAATAATTTAGAAATTTATTAGCTCTACATTTTCTCTTCTATATATTCATGTTATACCACTGTGATTGCACAAAGTATTGGATGATCAGATTTGGCTCCCAGGAATCATAGACTTTTCTCAGTAACAAATCTTTCATTAATTTTCCTAGTGAGTCCAAGGATTCAAGCAGTCATAAGACACAGAGCATTGGAGACACTCAGACTGAAACAGCTGTCCTGTATGGTCATTTATCTCTGGCTTTTGCATGCATTCTGGTTGAGCTTATCTGTGAGGATTGTTCTGAGCAATGAATGCCCAATGATTGCTGAGGTATTAAGGAACATCCTCATCTTTTATCACATTAATTACAGGGCTTATGTGACTGAACCCTATTTCCCAGCCAGCCATAACCATAAATCCATAAACCCCAGATTTCTCACAGTAAATAGCCTAAACAAACCTGATATATTATGATAAAGACACTTTATGTATAACTCTGTTATCTTTACACTAGTAAAAGCCATTTATGAGTTTATTAGAAGGTCTGCTTACTACAACCTTACTAGGTTTCTCAGGAAGAGAGAAAGAATAGGTTATACTCTTCTGACCTTTCCTTGCCCAACACTCACCCCCACACAGAACTTGGCTGTGACTTCACTCTTCTTCCTGACCCAGGAAGTTAAAGTAAGACTTTGTTTCACAACTCATTTTCAGTGTAAGGGCCATCAAATCTGGATTGACACTCTTGTGAGTGAGATATAAGCTTTTATTATGCTAAGTAATGAGCTATGTGAACTTTTTAATTCAACAGTTAGGTATTCTTACTAAAAGAGTGCCTTTATTCATAAATGTGCATTATTGATTCCTTTCCCAAACCTACATCTACCAGGCAAAATCTTAACACTAGATAATGTATTTTTCAAACAAGCCCAATTCTCAATCCATTTCTGCCAAACCCCATCATCTTAGAATACAACCATAGCAACCATATTCAACCATAACAAACCCATGAGATCTTATTTATCACTGTGAAGCATCCATCTTATATAAAAACTGCTGTTTGAAATATTAGCCCTGCTATTTTGGCTTCTGTAAAAACTTGCTTGCTAAAATAATTAGGAAAATACGACTACTCCCATTTCAGAGAGGCCATTAAACCTTCACCAGACAAAGTTATTAGTGCTGTCACCAGGCCAAGCCTTTGGTTAAGGTCTCAAAGCCGCAGCACATAGGGGCTCTTTAAGAACTTCCAAAGGGGAACAGAACAAAACACCATATTTAGGAGACAAAGAGGGTAAAATGGAACAAATACAGGAAACTTCCTGTGTGATGGGGCCCAGAATTTGAGAGACAATTTCCTCTGGGTCCGAGCGTAATAATAATAATGAATGTAACACCATCTCTCTAAACATGGCTTGGTTGTTCTCGTTCATCTGTAACAAATGAATATAAAGACTAACCCTAACCCTAACCCTAACCCTAACCCTAACCCTAATCCTAACCCTAACCCTAATGACTAACCCTAACGACTAACCCTAACCCTACACCTAACCCTAATGCAAACCCAAACCATAACCCTAAAGACCAAACTTAATCCTAACCCTAACCCTAAATCCTAACCCTATCTTGGGAAGAACCCTAACCCTAACCCTATCCCTATCCTGGAAAGAACGCTAACCCTAACCCTAACCCCCTAACCCTAACCCTAACCCTAACCCTAACCCTAACCCTAACCCTAACCCTAACCCTAACCATAACCCTAACCCTAACCCTATCCTGGGAAGAACCCTAACCTTAACCCTAACCCTAACCCTAACCCTAACCTTATCCTGGGAAGAACCTTAACCCTAACCCTAACCCTATCCTGGGAAGAACCGTAACCCTAACCCTAACCCTATCCTGGGAAGAACCCTTACCCTAACCCTTACCCTAACCCTAACCCTAACCCTAACCCTATCCTGGGAAGAACCCTAACCCAGAGGGGTCTCAGATTGGAGAGGGTGAAGGCCAGACTGAGGGGCCCCTCCCCCCCCCCCATCCCAGTGTACAAATTTCGTGCACCGGGCTACTAGTATATTTGTAATACCCTCTTCTTCAGGGTATAAATTTCTAAAAGCATAAGGAATGAACTAAATTTATGACTCATTTGGCCTTAGGAGGTAAGGATAAATTAACCAGACTATAGCCTTGAAAACCTCTTGACGAAAGGCTGGACTATAGCAAGAATTAATAAAGGTCATATTTTTTCCCATTCTTTCCCTGGTCAAATACTAAAAAGAACAAAATTTATATTTAATTGCCAATCTTTTAAAAGTGACATGAATGCTATATTAACAAAACCAGTACACCAAAAACAATTGAGAGGGATTCATTTTGGTGCACGTATTTTGTTTAGTGTGCTATTTACACTATGTTAACATAATGAATATTTGGGAAACATTAATTCAATACAAGGTAACTGTGGCAAGAAAATAAAATAATAAGCTGACAGTTATCTTATTATTGCTGTAATTTTCTAAAACTATACAGTAGGTCCTCGGGTTATGTCGGAGATCCGTTCCTATGGCGTGATGTAACGCGATTTTTGCCATAAGTCGGAACCCACCTACAAAAACACCTACCTCACTCACATGGAGCACATACACAGCAGTAATGAAGTGAAACAGTAAAAAAATAAAATAAAAGAAAGATAACAATTCCTGACCTTTACTTGTGGTAAATAAATAATAAAAACGTAAAGCACATATGTACATACATCAAAATGACGGAACTTTTTTTTAAATAAATAAATGGGAGATGGCAATGTAACCACGAAATGTACATCGAGTCTGACGTAACACAAGGACTGTCTGTACAGTAATGCACCTCTGATGTGCAGGGAAGGTAATAAAGATCCAAAAGGGAAGCAATTGATTGTATTGTATTAAACAATTTTAGAAGAAATTCTTTTTTCAACAGAAGAAAGGAAGAAGAGAGAAAGAAAAAAAGAGAAGAAGAGGAAAGAAAAGAAGGGATGAGAATGCTCTTGTTAAATCCTGACATAATAGAAGAAAATGAAAACTGATGGCTCTTATTACTCCTCGTTTCTTCTTACTGGGGGAAGGGAATAGTCAGTTGATGTGAAGATCTTCAAGATTTAGCCTTTACTGGAAGCCTGAAGGCAGATTTGCAGTCCACAAAATAAAATCTCTTGTTTCAGAAGTTTCTCGTGTTAGGCATCCTCATCTATGACACTTCACTTTACTACACTTCACTGCTGTTGTTTTGTGTGTGTGTGTTTTTTACAAACTGAAGAGGAGACCCTCCACCAGCAAAAAGTTGACGACTCACTTTATTGTGGGGATCTGGAAGGGAAACTATAGTGTCTTCCAGCTATGGTTTGAACACCCACTAACAATGAGAATGTAGTTCTCATTAGGGCATATTGGTAAGGGATCACAAGAGCCATAGGTCTAGGAGGATCTCTGCAAGTGTCAGTATACGGTACTTGGTGTAATTTTAAAATGTGGGAGAATTTCCTGTAAATCTTAATATGCATTTCACCCATCAGCTAGGAAGTAAAAAAGTAATAATAATCTTTCTTTACCATTATCCCTCAAATGTATTCAGTACATTTGATCTCCAGTAATCCAGTTATATAGTGTAAACCTGTGAACTTGGAGAGTTAACTTGGTAAGCTTGTCCAGTCATGGTCATGTGAGAAAGACTAAAAAGATGGAGGTAGATCTAGGAGAAAGGAAGAAGAAAGCTTTGGCTAATGATTCAGAGTATCTGGGAGTAGAGGGAAGAAGGCAGTGAGAGAGGAGCTGGAAAAGGCATTCGAATGGGATTACTATCAACACATCTAACTCTTTATTAATGTTTTATTTACAACTTGTTCATCCCACATTCCATAAAGAGTAAGTTGTTCTTCGGCTGTTTATCAGCATAAATCGTTCTTTGAGTACAAACTAAAGACTTACAAGCTCTATTTCCTATTCTTTTCTTCAAACATTCCTCCTAGTCTGTGTGTCTGGTCTCAGTAGTGTTGGTTTTCAAAAGGATTCCTCTCATTTGTCTACCACTGAGAACTTGTGTTTTGAATCTAGACATTTGATTCAGGTTTTTGATCAAATTTTGGTTTCTCGTTTTGCAAAACAGCTTCCTCAATTTGCCACCTTGCCCTCATATTCAGGTTGAAAAATGTCTAATCTGGGTCCCATCCCAAAGTCTACCAAGGGTTTCCAGAGCCTGTCTGCCTTCCTGAGGGTCCTGCCGTTACCGCCATCTCACTGAATCTGCGGTCTCTCGTGGACTTCACCTGGTTTTAGAATAAGTTACAGAGTGGGGTTTTTTGAGGTTTCTAACTTGAATTTTTGATTCCTAAATGGTTACCTAGACCCTGGGAGCCTTATATTCTTATCTCAGGAAGAGTCATTTCCATCCATAGATATATGTATGCTTTCAAAGAAACTCCCTATGAAACTCCATTTTGGTGCCAGCCTATGTGAATTTACTCCAAGGTTTGTATCCTGATACCTTAGTAATACTTGACCTCCAATAACCCACATATTTCAGATAAGCATCAGTGTTTTGGACTAAATTCAATAACAATGTTTAAGAAACTTAGCTAGTACCAATGGTCAAATAGAGAAACTCACCAATGTGATGTTTAGCTGGCATATGCAAAATGTGCAGGTCAAATATATTTTGTGGAAGCATCAGTTAAGTTTTTATGCTAAGAATTAGTATCCTTGATTAAGGCAAGCCATTTCCTAAATAAACATTATACAAAGAAACAACCCAGCTGTTTCAATACATTGGTATTTTCTTATGCATGCCTTTAAAACTTTTAGGGAAAACATTTATTTTTTTTTCTTTATTTCAACGCACAATCTCATTCCTGGAGCATATTTCAGGAAAAGTTCTCAGCCATTATTAGGCTGAACTTAAACAAAGCTGTAAGAATGGACCTGGAAATAAATGTGTACACTTTGTTGTTGTTGTTTGTAATATATTTCTATTGATTTCAGAGACGAAGGGGGAGGGAGAGAGAGATAGAAACATCATGGATGAGAGAGAATCATTGATTGGCTGTCTCTTACAAGACCCCCATTGGGGATGCAGCCCACAACCCATGCATGTGCCCTGACCAGGAATTGAACCATGACCTCCTGGTTCATACTAGTAGGTCGACACTCAAGCAATGAAACATGCTGAAACATGTTTTAATAAAGCTTGAGACTTCCCATGGATTTAGTAGGATCGTGAAATTATCCCAGAAAGAAGAGACTCATTCATTCCTAAAGACCCCTGCCCCCTTCTCATTTTGTCACTCACAGGCTCTCTTGGTGGGCCACGTGACTCAATATGTCTCCTACTGACAGCTGTTCTCCTTCACCCTCTCACTTCAACTTACTACAGTAACACCTTCACCTGGGATTTCACAACAAACTTACTAATGCTCATTCTTCCTACTGGACTGCTGTTCTCACAACTACACAGGCCCTCATTTCACCCACCTTCACATCTAAAGTCAAGTGCTGCACATCCCTGGCCATCCTGTTTGATATCTCCTGTAGGAAACAGCCACTAGTCTGAACCGCCCAAACACATTCACCTCTTTTGTGTCTCCAGTTCTCAATTGTTAACATGATTGATTTTGCTTACTAGACTGAAAATTTCTTCTGTGCAGAAGCCAGGTATAACTCACTTGTTTTTTATGGCCCAAACTGCTGAGATCTCAGAAGTTCAACCAGTATACTAATAGGACAATATGTTGAATAAATGAAAGAAAATAAACCTCTTTAAAAACAATAGTTTCTGAGCTGTAGGATTGAGAAAATATGCAATGAATGCAGGTAGATAGATATATAGTAAAAGAGATTGACTTCACCTTCTTAGATGAAAGAAAGATGTCTGAATGCACACTGGCAGATCAATTATAGATGTAAGAACTCACAATGACCAGCTGTGGTGTGTTAATATGTGTTTAAGGTATTTGCAGACCTTGGACAGACTGGGCTAACTGAAACAGGCGTGGGGTTTGAAGAATAATAAAGCTGCAGTGAGATGAGCAATAGAGGAAACTGTGCTATGATAACTGGGGTGATCTGATGACATTTATTTATGCATCTCCCTGGCTGGTGCAGAATCTAGCTCTGAGTTTCCTAGCAACAGTAATGTGTACATGTGAATATGTCCATGTAAATAGCAGATGCAATGAATAAAGTTTCCATTCACTCATTGGGATGACAGCTTGAATTTTCAGACCTTGTTGATACTCAACCAGTATGTTTCAAAACTGTTTCAAAGGAACCTTGGTCCGGTAGACAACACTATACAAAACTTCACAAAGGAGTTACTGAATTACCTGAAGTGACTGTGACATGTGCACAGTTGTGGAAGTCAAGTGTTACTACGGTCTATGTATTTTACCAATTTTTGGGGGGGGAGGGGAGAAAAGGGGATGGTGCAGAATTTGGAAGGTTTGTGGAAGCAATCTATCTTCCCCCAAATATCTAAGATAAGGAAAACACAGATCAACAAAGGAATTCTTTTCCTTTTCATTTTGAAAAAAAGTATTGAAAATTTGTCCTAAAATTATTTTTTACTTTGGAGGTTTGCATGGTCTATCCTGCAACATTCACTCTGTAATGTGTCATTACACTTATTAAGGCCCTTGGGTCGTGGTATCTATTGGCACCCAGACTCCATAATAATTCTTAACTATGAGAGCCAAGTGTGATTTGCATGTGTGCCGTGCCCTGAGAATTTGTGTTGAATGAATACTCATTTTGTTTGAGTAGGTTTGTGAAAGCCATTCTAACACAAAAGCAAAGGCTTTCATAAGGGTTTTAATTAATGATCAGGAGTGGCTGTTGGGTGAGGGGTGGGCAAAGATGGGGGGGGATTCTGACTCAATAAATACAGGATATAGCTCCTCAGCTAGAAAGCCATCCCTTATATGAAAATGCCCAAATCTGTTCCATCTACAGGGAAGAAAATTTGGGTAATTTGAAATCATTTGTAACTTCACTGAATTATGGCTGAGCTCTCTTCTCCTGAAGCAACACGTAATTTCCCACATCTAGCACCACAGTGCTCGTCAAATTGCCCACTGCTGAAATGAGACAACAAACCTCTTCATATTCTAAATTGCCACATTATTTCTTCAAAAATAAATAAAACCCTTTCCAGAAACAAAAAAGACTTTGCAAAATTGTGCTCAATCACTAGAGCAAATGGCTTTACCTTCAGAAGGATATTTTTTCCACCTAGAATGAAATCTTATTATTTTTTTTCTTTCTGCATAGGCACAGACAAAAATCATTGACACAGTCCAAAAACGTGTACTAAGTCATCATGTTCTGTGGCTGTAAATATTTTGCTCATTGTAAAAGAAAAATTATTAAATAATTTGTAGGTAGATTTAACCAAAGTTTCAAGACATTAAAAAGAATAAATAGCATTCACATCCAGGGGAAACAAATCTCATTTTACCCAAATTCTACATTTCACAATTTTAGAGGCAATTTTAAAGAAAGCATCTGGTTTATTTTATCAATGTAACCCACCTGTATTTATGTGTGTGTATTTTAACATTTAAATATCTTATATAATAAAAGCCTAATATGTTAAGTGTCCAGTTGACTGGTTGGCCGTTCAACCAAAGCGTAATATGCTAACGATATGCTTCGGCCACTCAACCGCTCGCTATGATGTGCACTGACCACCAGGGGGCAGACAGTCGACCGGTCAACCAGTTGCTATGATGTGCACTGACCACCAGGGGCAGATGCTCCAACTGGTAGGTTAGCTTGCTGCTGGGGTCTGGCTGATCGGGACTGAGCGAGATGGGCTGGACACACCCTGGAGCCCTCCTGTGGTCCCTCCCCAGCTGGCCAACCTCCCGTGTCTCTCCCCAGATCATGCACCGGTGTGGTCCCTTGGCCTGGCCTGCACCTTCTCGCAATCCGGGACCCTTCAGGGGATGTCAGAGAGCCAATTTCGGCCTAATCCCACAGGCCAGGCTGAGGGACCTCACTGGTGCATGAATTCGTGCACTGGGCCTCTGGTATATATATATAATTGAGGCCCTGAACAAATGGCTCAGTTGGTTAGAGCATAGTTCTGGTACACAAAAAGGTTGCTGGTTCAATTCACACCCAGGCAGGTCACATATCTATGCTGTGTGTCAATTCCTGGTCAGGGAACATACAGGAAGGAGGCAACCCCTGAACATTTCTCTTTAAAATCAAGCTTAAATTTAAAAAAAAATATATATATATATATATATATATACCCACATGTGAGGATATTACATGTAATTGAAAAAGTGTAACAGTTTATTGGGAACAAATAAGAGGAAATTATGAAAGAAAATAGAAGAAAAAAACCTGACATTTTACCATTCAGTGTCAATAACATATTGGTTATTTTTTTACACAATTATCTTTTTAATTATGTTAATTCCTCCAATACAAAAACATGGTATATGCTTCCACTTGTTTGTATAGTCCATACTACCCAAAGTAATCTATAGACTTAATGCAATTCCTATTAAAATACCATCTGCATATTTCCCAGATCTGGAACAAATATTCCATAAAATTATATGGAACCAAAAAAGAGCCTGAATCGTAGCAGCAATTTGAGAAAGAAGAACAAAGTTGGAGGGATCACAATACCAGATATCAAGTTACACTACAAAGCCAATGTAATCAAAACAGCCTGATACTGGCACAGGAACAGGCATATAGATCAATTTCGCCAGAAATTGACCCACACCATTATGGGCAATTAATATTTGACAAAGGACTTAAGAACATACAATGGAGCCAAGACACTCTCTTCCATAAATGGTGTTGGCAAAATTGGACAGGTACATGCGAAAAAATGAAACTAGACCACCAACTTACACCATATACAAGAATAAACTCAAAATGAGTAATAAACTTAAATGTAAGTTGCAAAACCATAAAAATCCTAGAAGAAAATATAGACAATAAAATCTCAGACATCTCACATAGCAGAATTTTCTCCATTACATCACCTAGGGCAAGAGAAACAAAGGAAAAAATAAACAAATGGGACTACGCCAAACTAAAAAGCTTCTCACAGCAAAAGATACCATCCTCATAATGCAACTGATAAGGGGTTAATTTCCAAAATATATAAAGAACTCATACAACTCAACAAGAGGAAGATAAACAATCCAATTAAAAAATGGACAAAGAATCTGAGTAGACACTTCTCCAAAGAAGACATACAGCCCTTGCCGGTTTGGCTCAGTGAATAGAGCGTCGGCCTGTGGACTGAAAGGTTCCAGATTCAATTCTGGTCAACGGCACATGCCGGGTGTTGTGGGTTCAATCCCTAGTGGGGGGCATGCAGGAGGCAGCCGATCAATTATTCTCTCTCATTATTGACGTTTCTATCTCTCTCCCTCTCCCTTCCTCTCTAAAATCAATAAAAATATTTTTTAAAAAAAGAAGACAATACAGATGACCAATAGACATATGAAAAAATGATCAACATCACTGATCATCAGAGAGATGCAAATTAAAACAGCAATGAGGCATCACCTCACACCTGTCACAATGGCTACCATCAAAAAATCAACAAACAACAAATCTGGTGAAGACGTGAAAAAAAGGGAACCCTAGTGCACTGCTGGTGGGAATGCAGACTGGTACAGCCTCTGTGGAAAACAGTATAGAGTTTCCTCAAAAAGTTAAAAATAGAACTGCCATTTGACCCAGTAATCATACTTCTGGGAGTATATCCTAAGAATCCCAAGATACCAATTAGAAAGAATGTATGCACCCTATGTTCATAGCAGCGCAATTTATAATAGCTAAAATCTGGAAACAGTCCAAATGCCCATCAGGGGATGAGTAGGTAAAAAGCTGTGGTACATTTACACCATGGAATACTATGCAGCTATAAAAAAGGGATCTCTTACCTTTTGAGACAGCATTGAGGGACCTGGAGAGTATTATGCTAAGTGAAATAAGCCAGTCAGAGGAAGACAAATAGCACATGATCTTACTCATAAGTAAAATCAAATGAACAAAGTAAACTGATGAATAAAATAGATCCAGAAACACAGAAGCTTGGAACAGACTGTTGAATCTCAGAGGGAAGGCAAAGGTGGGTGGGTAGGTGGGAAGAGATCAATCAAAGAACTTGAATGTATATATGCATATCCCATGGACACAGACAATAGTGTGGTGAAGGCCTGGGGTGGGGGGTGGGAGGGGACCTAGAAGGGGTCAATGGAGAAAAAAGGGGACATATGTAATACTTTAAACAATAAAGAATTTTTTAAATGGTATGGTTAATTTTCTTGTGTATATGAGTATATATACACACACATATGTAAAGATTTCACCTTAAAAAATTATTGAGTTACATTTACAGACTGATATCACATAGTCACAAATTACACTTTACAAACATTGTGCTATTTTACTTTTCTAAGAGCAATATGTGAGAATGTACATTTGACCAGAAGCTGGTTTATCCAAAAATCTTGTAGGATGAGAGTATCATGAAGATTCAGGCAGGTGCTGTGTACCACATGGTCTCCAGCAGAGATTCATTATACTGTAAGTCTACATGCGTGTTTTGTTTGTATGAGGATTTTTCAGGTGGAGAAAACACAAAAGCCAAAGCCTTGTGTTCTATAGATTTTTGTCCTGCTGTAAATTACAAATTACTTTCTCCACTTCTGCCTCTGACTGTCATCCTTGTCTACTGCTAAAGGTCAGGCAACCAACACTGACCATTTTTGACAGTAAGACCACTGGGCCTCAGAAATACCTGTGACAATGATTTAAAGGTAACATAACCACTGCCACATAGTTTTAGTTACTGTGCTAACTTCTTGAGTAAACATACTGCTTAACAAAAGTCAGTGATGTTATCTTTTAAATTTCTTGATAACAATAAATACAATTATTTTCAAAGACATTACACAATTGGCCCAAAAAACTTGCAGTAGTTTGGACCACATTTTTGCTAATATCATGAGAAATTGTGCAAAATTTATGAGAAACTAATTTAGTCTTGAACATAAATTTTTTGGTGGTGAGAAAAAGCTATTTATTATGCATGTTTATGACTGTTTTCTCCTTTCCCTATAAAACCTAAGAGTGCTGTGCTTCATACATTAACTTCTGACTGTATGGTTTACAGAACAGTGGGGACCACTGTGAATTTCTCTAGACATGCTCGGTACAGTGTGAATATGAACATTTTATTTATAATACAATGAAAATTTGGATTAACATTTTAAACTTGTCTCTTAGGCACCCCACTTTACAATTTAATACAATTCCATTCACTTGATAACATTTTGGGGATTTGAGCCTGCAAGAAACATTTTTGTGTTTTAGATTAAACATATATATCTCCAATAGCAAAACTAAATATTTTGAGCCATATATAAAACTCCATCTTTCTGGCCTCCACGTGAGATGCATTCTTAACCATAGAGACACTGAGATCCTTGCACCAATTGGGTGGCAATGCCACTTTGCATGATGCTGTTTCCATCACCCTAAATCTCCTCTGATTAAGGCACTCATCATCCTAGACTAAGTACATGGCACCATAGATAGACCTGATATGAAAGAAAAATTCCTGTGCTTCAGAGACGATTTCCAATCTACCATCCCTTAACCCTGTCCCCATCATTTACCCAACCTCGACAGATCCATTACTCATAATTTAAATATACATCCACTATTCTCTCATGAAGGAGAAAACAAATCATTTGTTTTTCTTGGTGATTAGAGAAGATTGATGTTGAGTGTATGGAGGAAGGGTGGTTTGGAGTTAGTGGTATTCCAGAAATGAGGAGAACTAAGGGGGTTAGTTATGCAAGGAAGACAGGAAGACCTTCAGAGTGGGGGAAGAGACAAGAAAGCAGCTGAGGTGTGATGGGTAAGTCTAGAAACAGTCTCTAGACCGTTGCCCCTGGGATTAAACACCAGTGTCCTCAAGACCCCATCTAGAAGATTGAGAATGCCTCACTTGGCAGTTTGTGGCAATCACTCTATCAGATAGTATAAGTGAAAATCTTTGGTAAACTACAGAGCGACATAGATAAAAATATTACTTTGCAGGTGAGAGCGAAAAAAATGCATGATGAAATTGAAAGAGGAGGCCTGACCTGCTTTGTTTTTCTCACAATATTGTCCAATTTTGTTTTGACAAAAAAGAAATTGTATTTGTATTCTATTTCCTGTTGTCTTGAAGTTAACAAATGTAGAAGTTAGAGTCCAGACAAGTAGAAAGATAACCTTTTGGGGGGGGGGGGGGGTAAAAACTGAGTTTCTAAGTTCAGAGATGCCCCAAGATTTATTTTTCTTCTTATTCAGTGACACTTAATAACCGTTAGATAAAGTAAAACATCAATGCGTCACAGAATGCATTCTTTCTATCTTTGCAGTGACTTAGTACAGAAAGAGTGTGAAGGACATGGGAAAGAATGAGAGCATTTACTGCAAAGCGACGCCTGCACAGGGGGACGCTTAATAAACAGATATCCTCTGTCTGATCTGTAACTGAAAGCAGTAAGTATGCAAGTGCTTATTCTAAGCAAATGCGCAATTCATAATCCCGCGCCTTTGCCTGAATTCATGTTGATTTAAGTAGGGGCTGGATGGGACGGCGTGCATTTTGTTGCTAACTGAATCCTGCACAGCTTAGAACCACAGCGAACACTGCACATCTGTCCCGGGGGCGCTTTCAGGGGCAGGGAAAGCCTGGGGTGGAATGTGTATTTACATCAGTTTTTAGCAGTTGCTCCAAGCTGAGCTCTTTTCATGCACAAAGAGAGCGGGTGGGGGATCCTCGGGGCATGTTTGTGAAAAATCTCAATAGTCACCTGGTCCCTGGAGCAAGGCTGGGCGACAGGTAGACTGCAACTGTCCGCTGATTGGTTCTTGCCCAGCAGCTCTAAGAACATGCTAGAAGGAAGGTTGACATCTGACTATTTCACTTCAAGTGACTCGTGATACTCTGGCAGGAAACACGCCAGATAATTAGCATATCACATATAATATGTAACAAACGGAAAAGGGAACCCGCATTGCAGTTAGTCTCCTTCTGATGCAGGATGTGGGCTGTGTGAAAACACGCTGTTCATCTGTTCATCAAAGCAGAAGAGCAGACTATCAGAGTAACTCAAAAGAGAGTCAGGTTCTTCAATTATTCAAGAAGAGAAACAAAGCTCTGGGCAGGAGGAACTATCAAAACAAAACCCATTCAAACTTGCAGTCCTTATAGGACCTCCTGCTCCTTCTATGTCATTCTAAATCTGATTCAAGTGAGTTTTATAATAATTCTGTGTGACAGAGCAGATTGAACCAGGACCTTATAGCTCATAAAAAAATAACATGCATTTTGTTCCTTTTTTTTTAAGATACAGAAAGTTATTTCTACGTGTTCAGTGTACATTATTGGCTTTTCATCTGGCCATTATCTCATTAATGTATACTCACTTGTTTGGACAGCAGTACATTTGAGGAAGGACTAAATACTAATATAGTTCTATACCTCAACTCCTAAATATGTTTCTAAATATTTTTAGCAGCACTTTTTAAAAATTCTGTCATATATATATATATATATATATATGAAGTACAGGCAGTACATGAATCACAAAGGTGGATTCAACAGACCTTTGGATTTCATTGCGTGAGAATTGAAATGTTGAAGAATGATTTTTTCTCCCTCATCATGATCAGAAGAGTGGATTTTGTATTTTGTATTTCATATGCATCAAAACAGGACAGGATCACAGCCCTTCCTCCTTGTAAAATAAGAAAATTTTATCTTTGATGTGTGCAGTTCACTTACCTTGCCTCAAAAGAAGAAATGTTAAATATTACATTTTTTTCTTTTAGGAAGTATCATTTGGGGCAATCATCAACCCCATTTTTTGTCTTATTCCTGTGGAAGCTGTATATGTTTTCTTCTTGGATGCTCGTTAGGACTTTTTAAAACACATAAAAAAGTAATTTGGATGTAAGTGTCTCAAATAAAGCAATTATATATATATATATATATATATATATATATATATATATATATATATATATATATATATATGTTGTGGACGAAAGGGGCCACATGCTGACCTGACAAGCTCAGGGAAGGCCTGCATGGCAGCCTGGCAGACACAGAGACTTGAATAACCACAAAGGATGGTCTGAAATAAACTTGACTAGAAGCAGTATGGTGGGAGTCACATCCTAGGGCGGGATCTTCACTGATGAGATCAACTTTGATCCTTACTGAGCCAATATGGCTTTTTTGGCTCTAAGATAACATACCCTTTGAAAGTCTGGGAACTTGTAACTTCCCTTTTT
>NW_005871578.1:221346-264621 GCF_000147115.1 Myotis lucifugus | reverse complement strand
TATCCATCATTTTACTTTTATCCTATCACAAGAAGGTTTCCGCAGTTTCGCTAATCCCACCTCCTTAAATCTGTCACCAATGATTTCATGTATAATACGGATGTAAACCCTGTCATTCTCCCGAGCACTATCTCAATTCATTGAGGTTCTGCTTCCCGGCATATGTCGACAGTTTGGCTCAAATAAACTCACAAAAATTCCTTACAGGTTTCAATGGTTTTTTTACGTTAACAATATACACACACACACACACACACACACACACACACACACGAAGTTGAAAGCTAGATCTAAATTAGGCCTGTGGTACTTTATGATGATCTTTGCTCTCTTGAACAGTATTTAATCATGGCTAGCTGTCCAAGACATATCTGCCCAAATTATTCACTGCACCAGTGACTTGTCTTTCATAGTGTGTCCCTCTGCAAAATACAATTTCCTGAATATTTCAAAATGCATCCTTTCTCTTATGCCTTTCCCCCACACAAACAGATATACCTCCTAAAATTTACCCTCAAGGATCAGTTGTATTAGGTTAAAGAGTTACCCCTTGAAAAATTAAAATTTCGGTGATAGTTGTATATGTGCATATTTAATGCCCAAAATATTATCAAGTGGTTATTATGGATTATTTTCAGTATTTTCATTTTTCCTAAGCTATGCCCTCACATCTTCAAGTTGAACATTGAGGCCATTTACATTTTTAAATATAGCATCAAATCATTAATTTCATTCACTAAATGGAGATGCCTCTGCAATGCTTTTTGTTCTCATGTGTGCTCTACTATTCACCACTTGATTGTCTGAGGGGCGACTCCAGCAGAGTTCAGGCTATTCCTTCTACCAGGAAAGCTGCCTCCCTCTATCAACATATGGTGTCACTATTAAGACACTTCAGTGTTTATGTCTAAAAGTCACAGTCTCTGAATCTAACAGGAAGGAAGCCAGAACTTCCGTCCAATTCAATTGGTGTTGTGAATTGCATCAATTAATTCATCAGTGTACTCTCGGGACCCACCTATGGAGAGTGAGAATTTTATGAGTGAATGAACAGAGACAGTGTTACAAGAGACCAGGCAAAGGACCTTGGCTGTCATTTTCATGAGCAACATTTGTACACAAGCCATAAGATGGAAAGCTTGTTTTGAGACACTATCAACCTTTTTTCTTTTTTCTAACATTATGTTATTGTCTTTGCCATTGCTTCAAATTAGCAATTATCTTTTTACAAGGAGTTAAATAAAAAGGTAATACTTAATACAATGCTTAACCTTCAGCAGATGAAGCAAGGTGAATACAATTTAATAGTAAAAGCATAGGCTTTTTTTTGGTTTAACATCAACATAAGCATTAGAATGGAGTCTACTAATTATGCATGGCCCCTTCCACAGCGCAGCAATCATTTCTATGCCCCTGTGATTTCAAAGAAGATGGTGCCACGTGATGGGTAAATGCAGGAACTAAGGAAAGAAGGTGCCGCTGTGTCAGAACCTTAGATGGGAAATTAGAAAAGTGTTTATTGGTATAATTGTTAAGGTTAAAATTATTGAGCCTGGAGGTGTAAGTTACTAGTATACTTAACCTAACTTAATCACTAAAAAATAAATACAATGTACAAACTGGTAGTAACTCGAGAAAAAAACAACACATCTGCTCTACTTTAATAACGTGTGTGCACTGATGAAATGGGTGAAATACTAAACTATTTTGATGCTTTCTGTGTATCTTATGTACAAAAATATTTTAATGTTTTTGTTTCTTTAATTTTGCTAAGGATAGAGATCAAATTTAAACTTTTTTTGTTTGCTTTAAATATATTTTTATTGATCTCAGAGAGTAAGGGAGAGGGAGAGAGAGATAGAAACATCAGTGATGAGAGAGAATCATTGATTGGCTGCCTCCTGCACGCCCCCCACTGGGGATCGAGCCCGCAACCCCCACATGTGCCCTTGTGCCCTTGACCAGAATCGAACCCAGGACCCCTCATTCCACAGGCCGATGCTCTATCCACTGAGCCAAACCAGATAGGGCGAGATCAAATTTAATTTACTAATTCTATTCACACCAGATAGGAATTAGGGGATTTTGAATCACCATAAATGCCCAAAATTTTGTTTGGTACATAACAAATTTTTTCTTTTAATCAAACTACAATTCTGAGCAATATGTGCCATTATCCTGATTTTATAGATAAGAAACTATGGTACAACGGCATGAGGTGCTTGTCCAGGGCCATAGCTGAGGACAACTTCTCAGAGCAATAGGATTCATCACAACTCAGAACCACCCATTTTCTAGGACTTGCTCAACAAATGCTTGTTACACGGGGTTATCCTTTAGATGTGAAAGATACTTTAGAGAGCATCCATAAAGAGTTTGCTTTATCTTTCTCTTCATATTTTGCTATATTTTGTTATTTAATTTTATATATAAAACTAAAGGCTCAATGCACAAAATTCATGCAAGAGTAGGCCTTCCTTCCCCCCTGGCTGCCGGCACCGGCTTGGCACCGGCTTCCCTCCAGCACCTGGGACCCAGGCTTCCAGAAGGACATCCGGTCCGGAAGGACATCTGGTCTAATTAGCATATTACGCTTTTATTAATATAAATATTCTATATTTTTGTCCATTATCACTTATAAAATTACAAAATATATATACATATGATCAGATTTTTTTGGAGTTAAGAAAAATGTTTGCTTGTAATAACAGTGTACTGAAAATTTTAGATACATTTTCTTTAATTTGGGTGTGAGTCAAATGTTTCTAAATCACTGTAGCTATTGAGTATAGACCTGGAGACCTTTCCTAATATAGTAAGGTTTAAAAAAAAATGAAAAAGTTAAATAGTCTCATTATTTGCAGAAGAATTACTCATATACATACAAGATTCAAGAGAAACACCTAAAAAAAGTTAAGACTATAAGAAGTTTAGCAAAGTTAATACAAACTGTTTACAAGTGTGATTTTTAGTGTTTGGTTGGCTTTGAGTTTTGTTTAAGTAAAACAGGCAATAGATCAAATATATTCTTTCTTCAAAAGATTAATAAGAATCACAGCATAACATGGCACCCTCCAGATCCAGGGAACCATCTTATGCAAAATAATAAGTACACAACCATGTTACAAAGCACACACGTAAGATTCTGAAGGAAGTGAAAATAAAACTTCATGCAATGCAGCGCCTTCTGTTAGATTTGAACACGTATACTCATGGAAAAACAAAACATTCCTTTTTTTGCTATCTCAATCATCTTTCTAAATAAATGACCAAAGCTTTTTGAAACATTATCTGCACCATGCGGTAGATTTGTAGCAAACAAGAAGAGCAATGGCAAATGATAGATTTTAAACGAAAACTAAAATTGCTCCTACGAGATAACTGTAAATTAATCCATACAAAATAACTATAGGGATTAACTATTCAGATCCTAATGACTAGTAGACTTCTACTACCAAAATTAAAAATTCTCACTACTGTGATTTCTTATGTGCTTTTCTTTTTTTTAAAAGATCAAATTGTCTGAATGGATCTAAAGTTTTTTTGTTCCACTCATTTACTAGTATGCGATCCTTGGTTAATTCTTGCATGTGCCTTGACAGGGGATCAAACCCACAACTTTAGCATATTAGGACCATGCTCTAACCAATGTTGACCTACCCAACCAGGGTGTTTAGATTTCTAAACTGTGTATTCATTATTAGATTTTAATAAACTATAATATCAAAGTTAAAAAAGGAAAAGGGCCGAAACAGGTTTGGCTCAGTGGATAGAGCGTCGGCCTGTGGACTGAAGGGTCCCAGGTTTGATTCCGGTCAAGGGCATGTACCTGGGTTGCGGGCACATCCCCAGTAGGAGATGTGCAGGGGGCAGCTAATCAATGTTTCTCTCTCATCGATATTTCTAACTCTCTATCTCTCTCTCTTCCTCTCTGTAAAAAATCAATAAAATATATTAAAAAAAGGAAAAGGTACAATTACTAAAGAAATACTCAAAATAATTCAATATTTAGAAGAAAGTAAAAAATGGATAATGATATTAAATCAAAATACTGCTTATAGAGTTTAGACAACATGTAGTTCTGAAAATATTAGACAATAATTTGAATTTTAAGCTTTTCAATTCCTTAAAAAATATATCTTCAATGTCTTTCTTTAGTGAAATAAAGATTCCCCAAAATAATTGTATTAGTTCAGATTTGTCAGGAAAAGAGAAACCATTCTGGATATCCTGGTGGAAAGGACTTTCCTACCAGAATTGGAGGGAAACTATTCATAAAACCACTATTTATAAAACCTGGTGGAAAGGACTTTCCTACCAGAATGAGACTATTTATAAAACCACTGGAAGGCTCAGGAGGGGTGTCAGGTTGGTCCTTGATGACCGTTGCAACAGCCTACAGCAATGGAGCTTCTGCTGCCCTGAATTTCTTTCATTTCTCCTAAATTTTGTGGAAGTTTGCCTTATTGGCAGAATCTAATCTAAACCATATAGGAAAGGGATTTTCTGAGAAGCAAAGAAAAATGTAGGATGAAATGACATCAATTCTAGATTGCTAAGAGACAAAATGGAAAATATTACTTAGGCACCTCACCATATAAATGTTAACACAGAATAATTATAATAATATTAATGTGGAATACATGGGATGTATTTTTATTCATTTCGCATCTTCTATGTGTCAGTCCCATATTCAAAGCTGGGAATCAGCATTGAAAGCATACAAGGTCACAGCAATGACAGAGCTTCCGGTGCAAAGAGGAATCTAATATTATTCCATAATCAAGCAAATAAATGCAAACTCCTCTAAAGTATGAGGAGAGAGAAATTTTCAATAATGGAGATCAGCAACCAATTAGTAATGTTACAACAATGAAAAAAGTTCAAATGATAGAAAATTAGACCCCAAAAAGCACAAAAAACAAAAACAGGGAAGACAAAACTATTGCCAAAAATATAGCAGAATGATTTTATAAATAAATTACATTTATAATAAAACACAATATATAATGAGCAACCTGGTAAAACTGGTATAAATTTAAAATTCTACATTTCAACACCTTCCCATCCTTTGGACTCTGAAGATGCTTCTCTTTAACGCGGCTGGCAGGCCTAAGATCTGGGCATGCATATTTGAGGCATCTACCTACCTCATTCACATGTACAGAGGCCTTTTATCTGACACTTCAACTTGTCTCCACGCAATCTCTCTTACATGTCATTGGCCCTGCTCGTTCTTTCCACTCTGGACAAAAAAAAAAATGTCCTTAGTGTAACAATATTAGTGATGATGTCTAATATTTACTGACAATGCTAGCAATGAGTCAGACAATCTACATGCATCAATTCACAAAATCTTTGCAGCTACCTTATGAGAGAAATAAAAGGAAGGGACAGGATCTGGGTGCAGGCATCTTCTCCCAGACCAGCCATTCCCATGCTGTCTCTCAGCTGGCAGCAGTGGGAATATAACCATGTCATTTTCAAAAGGGAAGGCTTCTGGCCCTCCGTGATCTATACTGTAGATAGTTAACTAGGTGTAGGGTCTGTTGTACAAAGTACAATCGTTATCTTAATGCCTTGGCATTTAGAATAGTTACTAAGTATTTAAAATAAAAATGTTGACAAGAGACTTTACATGTTTCTCATTCAATCCTGAAAGTATCACCAAGAGAGAGAGCTATCAAGGCGTTTATTTTATGGATAATAAACCAAGGATCAATGATGTGAAGTAAGCCATCCAAGGTCAATGGCAGACATGGAATTCAAATTTGTAAGTAGTCACAGAGCTGCTTCCTAAGGATCAAGAGAGAAAGGTGTCTTTATGGAAATGGTTATCTGCTTGCTTCTTTCACACTATCTCATAGGACGGCTCTCCTGCCTCCCTCTTGTAAAGACTCTTGTCATCATCTCAGGCTTACCAGGATCACCTCCCCTCTCAGGATCCTTAAGGCAATCACAGCTGCAAATTGTCTTTCACCATATAAGGGTCACACATAGGTCCTGGGGACAAAGATGTGGGAATCTTTGGGGAGGGAGGGGTGCTTTTATTCTGCCTACCAAATGCTACTAAGTCCGAGCTTGTCAATTAAACCACATCCAGAATAAATTTCTCAACAGACCTCTAGGGCATATTTTCCTGAGGTTTCCCATTGATTACTAAGCATCACACATTCATGTAGCATTGCAACTATGTAAAAATAACCAGTTTGGGAGCTTGTAATAATTATTATCCACAAGGCTACAAGGCTGGACCAGAATATATCAAATACTGCTCAAAGTCTTTTTGGCATCTTCTTTATCCTGAACTCCAAGGAATCTCTTTCTGTTCACTGATTCAGTTTACAAAGCCCTGGGCTCCCTGGGGATTAGATATGGGGTTTCTCTCAAAATCCGGTCAGTTGTGTCTGACCAGGCCCTTTGTTTTTAAATGAAATATTCATACCTACATAGAATAAATGGAGAGAGAGAGAGAGAGAGAGAGAGAGAGAGAGAGAGAGAAGAAAGAAAGAAAGAAAGAAAGAAAGAAAGAAAGAAAGAAAGAAAGAAAGAAAGAAAGAAAGAGAAATAAAAAAGGAAGAAAGAAAAAAATATATAGAAAGATGATAGCTGGTTGGCTAGTTAGCTAGCTAGATAAATGGATAGGTAGACCTAAAAATAATAACTATCAATATTTTTGAAACCTTTGTGTCCCTTTCTGAGTCATCAGACCATTTCAAGTCCTGAAAATATACTGGCTGAGTACTCATAAAGCCTTCACACTCTCCCTCACTTTATTAGTCAGGGTTCTCCAGAGGGGGGAAAACCTTAATAAGATATAAAAGGAGATTTACTATGAAGAATTGGCTCATGATTATGGAGGCTGAGAGGTCTCACAATGTGTTACCTGCAGGCCAGAGACACAGGGAAGTCAGTGGTGTGATTCAGAGTCCAGAGACCGGAGAACTCGGGAGCTGAGGGTGCAAAGCTCCAGTCCAGGGAAGAAGATGAGATGACATGTCGCAGCTTGAGCAATAAGGCAGAAAAAAAGAGGCGAATTCCTTCTGGCTCCACCTTTTTGTTCTATGCAGGCCCGCAGTGACTATATGCTGCCTATGGCATGGGGGAGGGCAGTTTACTGGGTCCATGATTCAAATGTTAATCCATCTGGAAACACCCTCAGGACAGAGAGTAATGTTTAAATAGATCTAGGGGTCCCTGGTCCAGTCAAGTTGACATATAAAATTAACTTTCACACTCACTCATTACTCCACCGAATGCTGTTCTGCCAGTATCAATTTATAGTCAGATAAAAAGTGTGTGGTTGTGGTAACGATTGTTTACTTTCTTTTTAAATATATTTGTATTGATCAGAGAGGAAGGGAGAGGGAGAGAGAGATAGAAACATCCATGATGAGAGAGGATCGTTGACCAGTTACTTCCTGCACTACGCCCCCCTGCCCCCCTCTACTGGGGATTGAGCCTGCAACCTGGACATGTGCCCTGACAAGGAATGGAACCATGACCTCCTGGTTCATAGGTCAACACTCAACCAATGAGCAACACCAACCAGGTGTTTATTTTCATTTTTACTTATTTTGTTGTTTAAAGATGCACTGGGGTCTTAACTGGGTGAGCATAATTGGATCAAATGTGAAGTGATTCATTAAAGTCAGGGAACCCTAAGGAACCTCTGCTTAGGAGCCATCTGTGGGTGGGGAGAAGGTGGGACCCTTCACACAGGCTGAATCACACATGGGAGAGTCTGATGGAGAGCAGGGTGGGTTGTAGGACAGACACCAGAGCCCCTGAGACAGAAGTCACCCAGAAGAAAGAAGGAGTCCTTCCAGGAAAACCAGGCTCAGCAACACAGCCTCAGGGGTGGAGGAGAGTGGTCCTCGGGTGCACCCAGCCTCTGGGTTTGATCCCCTTCTCAGATACTCATGTTAGTGTGAAATAAGAGGGTGCGTTTTCTTAGGGGCAACATTACAAAAACAACCCTTGGAAATCTCCGCAGGCCAACTATGCAGGGGCAAGAAATGTGATGATCCTACCTTTGCAAGAAATAATCACAGCAACCAGACAATGAAGAGCATTTTGTCCAGAGCAAATTTGCAAGAATCTGCTCCTTGGGAGAGGCAGGGAGCAGAGAGCAATCAGGCTTTTTTCCTCATGTTGTCTGTCACTATGAGAGGTGCCTACAGAGACAGGATGGGCTCCAGGCTGGCTGCCCACATGGACTCAGGCCCCATAGACTATGGGGCTTCCAGAAGGGCATAGGGAGGGAGGGGGGGGGGGGAGGATTACAAAGAGCTGCAGGCCTATTTGAAAGGGTAAGTGAGGGCTGGCATCCAGCACAATGCAGGTTAAATTAAATGTGACCTAAATTTTACCTTCAATTCATCTGCTGCCCAGGCATTAGGGATACATAATGATTTGCAAAACCACAAATGGAGGATTACCTTCATTGCTGTCTATTTCATCAAGAATCCCGCAGGAGATTTTTTTTTGTAGAGTGTATTTGTTCAAAAGCATGAAGAAACAAGATACATAAATAATTAGAGACTACTTTGGGAAGAAATAATTGGTACTGGAATGTTTAAAAACCTCTGGAAGGTGACATGTATTATATTATGCATGCATTAGCACAGAAAATAAAACTCTGGTGTGTGTCAGTTGTTTATTCTCTCAGGTTGCAAAAATCCATAAATTAGCAAGCAGACCCTTTGAGGCCATGGTTTCTCTCCAGCAGCACTACGGGCATTTGGACAAGGTTTTTCTTTGCTGTAGGATGTGTCTGGGATCTTCAGCAGCATATTTGGTCTCTACCCACTTGTTGTGACAATCAAACATGGGTCTGAGCATTTACTTCATGCTCATGGCCAACTGTCCCTGGAGGGGAAAATAAAGCATCCCCACCTCCTCGCCAAGCACCCCTGCTTTCAGGCATTGAGCATTATGCTCACGTTCAACCTCAGAATAGTGTCAGTCATGCAAGTAAAGACCTGATGCTGCCTAATGTTATGTAACTACATAAAATATATCGATACGGGATTTTTGGACTGGCACACGCAGTGTTCCCCTGGGCAGGGTGGTTCCTGGGCTCTTTGTCCATCAGAGTCAAAGAGTGAATCCATGGACAGAAGATGGTGTTATGCCCAGATTTCAAGATCCCCAACAGCCCAACAGGGAGCCAGCCAAGTCCGATGCAAAGGCAGAGAGTCCTTTATTCGAGCTAGCTCGGCTCCCCCACCTCGCTGACGGCAGGAAGCAGAGAGAGACCTAGCCCAATGTGAAGGGGAGTTTTATAGGGGGGTGGAGTCAGGGTAGGAGAGGGGACTGTGGGCCCTGCCGATTGGCCAGGCGCAAGTCGGTGCCTCGTTACACAGGATGTGGTCATCTCTATGGCGTGCACTTCCCTTGATTGTCATTGGTTAGCTTAAAGAAATCCTGGGCATGGCTAGCAGAGGCTTGGGCTTCCGGGAAGAAGGTAGCACATGGCTGCTCCCCTGGGCAGGGTGGTTCCTGGGCTCTTTGTCCATCGGAGTAGGGCGTAGTCCTCGCCCTTTCGATGGTATAGCAAATGTGGAAATTTATTGAAGAACAAGTACAGACTCCCAAGTGGGGAAGGGGAAAGAATCTCATAGCACAGACTCCCACGTGGGGAGGGGGAAAGGGTCCCACCAAGTTCCTGTTTCCATGGTTTATAAAGGCTGCAAGTCCCTGTGTCCTGATATCCCTTCTGATTGGTCAATATTCCCTTTTGAATTAGTTACTATAGTAACTGCTGAGCTCAAAGGTCAAACCTCACCTGGGACAGGAGAGGCCCTCCTTCCTCATTGTTCTCCTATTCCTTCTGGGCTTTCTTCCTCCTTTATTTTGTAAATATAAACCTTTTGCTACTCCCATTCCCCTTATCTTATGTAAATATAACTGTTGCAGCTCCCCTGTCCTATGGAAATGTAACTTCTCCCAGTCTATAGCCCTGTGGTGGTTTTTTTTTTCCATGTACCTCTAATTTTTTAAAATTTCCTAAACCTGCCTATATCCCCCTAAAATTCTTATTTCAATATTATTGACCTCTAGTAATAAATCCAGATTAATGTTTAAATGTTAAGTCAACACTGAGTTAAACTGGTTTAAAATAAATGTTGCAGGTAATATTTAGAAAATTTTATCAAAAGCAGAAGGATCATCAAGGCCTTCTTATGAGCCAAACATAAATATTCTACCATGAGAGTTTCTGTGTTTTTTGCTTGTTTTTTTGTTGTTTGGTGTGTTTTTAATCTGAATAAAGGAGTAAACAAGTTAGACAGGGAAGACATATTCAGCGCTTTTCTTATTTTTGTACACTGTGGTAATAAAGTTTTCCTGTCATGTGTGGTTCTTTGTTCCAAGATGATATAGATGATGTTAAAAAGAAACTGAATTAAAATAAAAAGGAGATTCTTTTTATTTTAAATGACATTTTTAGAAAAGAAAAGCAGGTTTTTTTTCTACTCACAGAATGTGTACTTCAAATTACCCACAGTGAATTATACATGGAAACATTTCAAAACAGATGAAATGACAAAAATTGAGACATTATAAATGATAAGCTGATATATTTGCTCTGTTGAATTATGAAAAGAACTTAGCAGAGAACAGTACAAAAATTTAATGTGTAGATACATGATTTTATTTCTTCTGCAGCAAAAGAAGGCACAAAAATGAACTAACCTCCACAGTCATAAAGATGAATTTTAAAACCAATAAAACCCATGGGTACAATCTTCAAAACAGAAAGGAAACCCAGCCAGTGTGGTTTCATTCAATGATTACCAACATATCTATTTACTAGAGGTCTTTCTTTGATTCATTCACACAGACATTTCTCTGCAACAGTAAACCTTAGAGAATAATCCATGAAAACATTGCCTGGAAGAAACAAACAGTAAATGTTTAAAGCAGTGATTTCATACTAGTGCTGCTCAGATTAAGTTTTTTATCTCCAGCATCCTTGCATGATAATCAAACAAACTTCACTCATGAGGTTCTTTCCCAGAGCTCCCGATTGATAGTAAAAATGTCAGGGGAAGATAAGGGCCCACATCCTGCAGTAGTGGAGCCTCCTAACTAACCATTTAGCCTCCACAACAGTGGGAAAGGATGTAACAGACTTGAGCAAGAATCTATATATATAAAAGCCTAAGCGACCAAACGACTGAAAAACCAAACAACCTGTCGACCGGTCGCTATGATATGCACTGACCACCAGGGCACAGACACTCAGTGCAGGAGCTGCCCCCTGGTGGTCAGTGCACTCCCACAATGGGAGCTCTGCTCAGCTGACTGACCTGTCCCAGTGGCCCACCAGCCCAGTGGCAGCAACTCACTCCCTCACTAGTCCTGCAGGTCCAATCTCCGGAGAATGGGCCAGGCACCAACGGATCGGTGCCGCCGCCCGCATGATCCTGACAGTGCAGCCAACCTTCTGAAAGTTGGCCTCAGGCACCACGGCCACTTCCCCTCCTTAGATGCTCCGCAAGGAAGAAATGATATAAAAGCAGCAGCCAGGTGGCTCCTGACTACTAGTGTGAACGTCAGCGGGACGGATCTGGATCCCTGGCTGGAAAGGGCGTCCCACCGCCCACCCAAAGGGCTGATCACATCCTGCCCCCCCCTGCCCGATCCCCCCCCCCCGCTCCAGGAGGGGTGCCAGACGCAGGGCTCACGGCTGGCAAGTTATGCTGCAGCAGCACTAGCCCACGGCAGGCACAGCGGGGCCGGGATGAGCGGGAGTGGCAGGCAGAAGCAGTAGGCAGCATTGGACTGCGCATTTTGGCCCGATCCCCACAGGCCACCCCAAGGGACCCCATTCGTGCACAAATTCATGCACCGGGCCTCTAGTACAGTATAACACCCTAAAAATAGGTGTGTCTTTTTTGGACGCCTTGCAACACCTAGTGTAGAACTGACTGCAATTTAGTGGAGTTAAGCCAAGATAGTTATCACAAAATGGCAATAAATAAAACATTTTAATTAATGAAGATGCAAAATTTAAAAGGGAAGCCCTGGCTGAGTACCTCAGTTGGTCAAAGTGTTGCCCAGGTACATACAAGAAGCAACCAATGAAAGCATAAATAAGTGGAACAACAAGTCGATGTTTCTCTCCATTCTCTTCTCTCTCTAAAATCAATAAATAAATTTTTAAAAAAATTTAAAGAGATAGTTTTGCCAAAGTAAGATAGAGTATATGCATTTCCCTGCCCTTTTCCTCCCACCAGGTACAGCTAAAAACCTTGGATGTGACATAAAAACCTTAGAAGGTTGCCTGGCTAGTGTTGCTCAGTATTTGTGTCAACCTATGAACCACAAGGTCACGGTTCAATTTCAGGTCAGGGCACATGCCTGGGTTGTAGGCTTGATCTCTTCCACTCTGAAATTAATAAAAATATATATATTTTAAAACCCTCAGATGGCAGATTGGCTAGAGACCTCCAGATCGAGGGTGAGTCCCTAGGTTGCCTTTTTGCCTCTTGACTGCTGGAAACACTGGCAACTGGTAAACAAACAGCCCAAGATAGACTAATTTCTCTAGCCAGGGGATTGGGAAAGGACAGTCAACATTTTTAACTTCCCTACTCCAGTCAAACAAAAGAGTGGAGAGACAGGCTCGCTCACCCTCACCATGCAACGTCCACTCGGCTGGCCACAAGGACTCTGTTAGTTCCGGTGGAAGGGCTTCCCTCCTGGCTAGTGGAAAGGACTTCTGCATGCTAAATAAGACGCAATCTTATTAAATAAATAATATTTCACACCTTTTTATCACTCTTCAGGTTTTAAGTGCTTTAAGTCTTATAACAATCTATGAAGTAGACAAAGCAAGATGAATATATTAATTTCACTTGTTTTCAGCCTCTGTCTATTTATTCAGGACATTAAATATGTCCACTACTCTCATTCCTTAATCAACCCTGACAACAATGACTCATCTTTCACATTTCAAATCAGGATGCCCTTTCCAAAAAGTCAGATTCCCTGAGGCCCCCAGTTGCACCTGGGTTTCTGGGAACTCCATGACACCTTGAACTACCTTGCCCATTAATGTAACACAGTAGCAAATTCAATAGCAAAATGATTAAAAATATAATTTTTCTGTTTGCTGAGTTCCTCCTGCTGCAAGGAGTGGTGGACAGGTCCTTTCCTGTGTATCAGTAACCTTATTCAGTCTCCATCACTGCATTTGTTGACAGAAGGTGGGGTTTGGAGTGTAAGTCATGGCCCATAATGGGTAATGCAATGGAGTCATCCCAGCAGGGAGAAATACTGAGAACCACTGGACTTTAAGGTTAAAAGATGGGAAACGATTAACCCCTTATTGGATATATTGTTGGCAAATATGTTCTTCCATGCATTGGGATACAACTTAACAAAAGGAAGACAAGCAATCCAATTAAAAAATGGACAAAAGGACTGAAATAGACGCTTCTCCAAAGTGGACATGCAGAAAGCCAAGAGACATATGAAAAAATGCTCAGCCACTAATCATCCTAGAGAAGCAAATCAAAACAACAATGAGATATCACCTCACACCTGTCAGAATGGCTATCATCAAGAAATCAATAAACAACAAGTGTCGGTGAGGATGTGGAGAAAAGGGAACCCTAGTACACTGCTGGTGGGAATGCAGACTGGTGCAACCATTATGCAAAACAGTATGGAGTTTCCTCAAAGAATGAAAATGAAACTCCAATTTCACCCAGTGATCCCACTTCTAGGAATATATCCTAAGAAACCTGAAACACTCATCAGAAAGAATATATGCACCCCTATGTTCATAACAGTGCAATTTACAATAGCTAAGATTTGAAAACAGCCTAAGTGCCCATAAGCAGATGAGTGGATTAAAAAAGCTGATGTACATATATACCATGGAATACTATGCAGCTGTAAAAAAGAAAGAACTTCTACTATTTGCAACAGCATGAATGGACCTAGAGAATATTATACTAAGGGAACAAGCCAGTCTCAAGATAAATATCACAGGATCTCACTCATATGTGGAATCTAATGAATAAAACAAACTGATGAACAAAAACAGACCCAGAGACATAGAAGCATGAACAGACTGTTGAACCTCAGAGGGAAGGTAGGGGAGAGTGGGTGGGAAGAGATCAAACAATGAACTTGTATGCATATATGCATAACACATGGACACAGACAGTGGGGTAGTGAGGGCCTGGGTGGGGATGGGGGGACAGGAGTGGCCTGGAAGAGGTCAATGGGGGGAAAAGGGGAGCTTATGAAATACTTTCAACAATAAAGATAAAAAAATAAAAGATGGGAAAGGAGATGGTAAGAGGAGAGGAACACACAGATTTCACGATAGCAGAGACTGGAACTCCAATCCATGTGGAGCCTGCCACATGCCAGAGCCTTGGGAGAAGCAGGGAATAGTGACATGTCAGCAGAGAGGACCATCTTACTGTTCTCAGCATCACTAACCAAGGGAGCTGTAGGAGCCACCATGGAAGGAGGACCAGGACTTTTACATTAAAATAATAATGAATGGCCTCAGAGTTCTTGTATATTCTAATGAGGGTAGGGGGCAGAAAAAGGGAGAAGGAGCGATCTCAAATAATTGGGGCCTTTTTTTATTTTCTAAAATAAAAAGAAGTGGTATATCTCATTCCTCTAGAATCACAGAGCAATTTACACCTGATATATCTGTTTACTCCTTTTACATTCCACTAGATTCGAAGCTCTGTGTATGCAGAGACACGTCGGTTTGGTTCATAAATTTATTCGGAATGCCTGGCTATGACTCCCCTTTGTCCCATCTAGGCTATAGGACGATATTGAAAATACCACTACCAAAGCAAAATGGAATGGAAAAGTTACACTTTCAGTCCTTAGGTCAAATATGACAAATAGGCTACATACCCCAAAACAGATTATATTTAAAAATAAAAAAAAGTTTTCATTTGATCAAATAAATTATTTTTAAAGACGCCAAGAAATAAAGCAATTTGACTAAGATATTTTTTTTTCAACTTTAGTTTTTCTTTCAGAATAAAGTCATTTTTTTACACACCAAGAGAAGGGAGATCTGGTACTGGGTTATTTACATATTAAGAAACAAATTCTTAACAAGAGTGGGGAGATATTTAGAAGGACACCAGAATCAACTCATTTTTTTCTTAGATTATACATGAAGATATACCTAACATATATAAATTATATTTGCCTCTGTACCAATCACTTTTAGCTAACTTGCTAAATCAAGCAAAGAGTAAAACATCCTTCAAGTGGTATCTGATTCTAATTTTGAGATCTACAAGTTCTAACGACCATTATTATTAGCATTATTATAGATCAAGCAGTGTTTACCAGACAGATGAGGTAAACAGGCCTACATAGAAGGTGGAAGATGGTAAAGCTAGCCCGCATCCAGGGATGAAGGAAAGAGTTTGGTTTAGGCAAAGCAGACTGAGTGTGTGTGTTGGGAGTGGAAGTGGTGGTAATGGGGGGGGGGGGGGGGGTGCAGCTGAAAAATCAGCTCTCAATCCATTTTTGCAGGACCTTCAAAGCCTTCTGGACAATATTAACTTTGATGAGAAATAAAACTTATAAAACAAAAGGCAAATTATGCCAACAAATCCCCAAGAAGAAATAATTCTAATTCAAGTTCTAGAAAGTGCGAAGTGAGGAGGGGTTTTCAATGAATTCCAAGCAGAGGAGCCAGCATTTACAAAACTACCAACTAAGAAAGGCCTAGGATATTCAGAGAAAAGCAAGTATTTTTTAGAACTTCATTACAGAACAAGGCCACTGACCTGTGCAATTCTCTACACTCCTAAGTGCTGCACATAAGCTTTCTTTGCTACCCTGCGATGCTGCAGAGGTCCATTAACTGTCCCTGGGCTCAGAGTGAAACCCGTGCTTCTAAGGAGGCTTTGCCACCTTTCTGGTGTATGGAACTGAAAGGAGTTTTTAGGGGTGAAATAGGCAGGTTTAGGAAATTTAGGAATTAAGGGGGCCATGGAAAAAGCACAGGGCTACAGAGCTGCAAAGGGTACATTTCCATTTAATAAGGGAGCTGGGAGCAGCAGAAGGTACATTTCCATAAGATAGGGAAGCTGGGAGCTACAGAAGGTACACATTTACAGAATAAAGGGAAGGAAGCCCCTCATTCAGAGAGGGAAGAGGAAAGCCCAGAGGGAATAGGGAAACAATAAGGGAGAAGAAGGAGGGAACCTCCCTTAGTGAGGTTTAAGCTCAGGAGTTGCTATAGTAACCAATCTAAGGGGGATAGTGACCAATCAGAGGGGATATCAAGGCACACAGATCTGCAGCCTTTATAAACCAAAGGAAAAGGGACTCAGTGGGACTCTTTCCCCCTCCCCACGTGGGAGTCTGTGCTTGTTTCTCAATAAATTTTCACCTTTTGCTATACCACCTTTCGTCCATGGTTTCATTCTTCAACTCCACCAAAGAGCCCGGGAACCATCCTGCCCAGAGGAACACTGCGCAATCCAGTCCAATTTTCTCGTATCAGAACCCAGGGGACTTCCCTTTAGCCCCAAATTCCATTACATTTTATGCCCAGATAGTGTGGGATGTATATGCAAATCATGCCCAGAAACAGTCATGATACATATACACCCTCCAGGGTGTATAAATCCTGCTATGTTTGATAAAGCTTTAGACAAAGCCCCTAATTGATTTTCATGAGGCGAAGTAATAATCTATTCTTTGCAGGCATGCTCACTCTTTCAGAAAACAAACACAACTCTTGATAGGCAATTGTTAGACAGGGAAAATCCATTACAAAGAGATGTGCATTTTCAAGATAAAAATATAGCAGCCACAGTATCATTTGAGAGTTGGTAGATAATTTCGAGGTTATTACTAACTCTATACATCTCAATAGGGAATAATGTTTCTGCATTCCCTGATAGTATACAGACAGCCATCAGGAGCATTTTATCCAGAAAAAACATTCTTTAAAGACTGACTTTGTTCTTCTCTTTCCAAACCACTCATCTCAGTAAAGTATGTCATATATATTCACACATTTATACATTGATTATTTCATCTCAGTAAAGTGTGTTATATTTATTCACACATTTATACATTGACTAGAGGCCCTATGCACGAAATTCGTGCAAGAGTAGGCCTTCCTCCCCCCAGCTGCTGGCACTGGCTTCCCTCCGGCACCCAGGACCTGGGCTTCCCTCACAGCCCCTGCTTCTAATTAGAATATTACACTTTTATTATTGTAGATTATATTCATCTCAGTAAAGTACATTGTATGTATTCACACATGCATACATTTATTTTGAAAAGTAGATGAAAAAAATCTTTTTCTTCATAGTCTGTATAAATTAAAAACAATGTACTCTTTTTTAAAATTTTCTACTTTAAAGAAGAAAATATCAAGCTGGCTGCCCTTGCTGGATTGAGTAAAGGAATAAAGAGGGTTATCACTGCCCGACTAAGACCCCAAAGCACCTGAGTTTTGCCTCTTTCCCTCATTATCTGTACATTGCTGGGCTACAGATAAGGTGGGACAATCAAATATGCAGATATCTACTGTCTTTCCTTCACCTTGGCCTAAACCCAAGAGCAAGGCCTGAACCCTGGCAGGAAAGTGAACATTTCATGCAAATGCCACCCCTTCTTCCACAGCAAGAATGACATTCATTCTGTCTTGCTCACCCAACCATATACTCTTTTCAATAAAGTTAAAAAGACATTGCTTTAAAAAAAGGGAGAAAAAGTATATAAATAGACACAAAAGTTAATTTTTCAGTTACTAGGAATCTTTCATTATGACCCACTCTCTTTTATGAAAGCTTTTAGGAAGCTAACATTGATAAGCCTTTATATTATGTTCCCATTGTAATGTGTCAACATCCTGGGAAATGAGAGGGCGTACTGCACTAACTTTCTTGAAGAATAGTATTATTTTAAAAATAAGTTGTGCATACATTTAGGAAATAATATAAACTGCATTTCTTAAATCATATGTGCAAATGTACCTAATATTAATAGATATATATTTCATCTTTGTACCAACCATTAATTTGTAATTGTCTCCAGAGGTGACTGCTTTACCTGCTTCCAGTAATAATGGTGGTTTCATCAGTAATAGAAGTAGTAAGAAAGGAATAGGAACAGGAGGAGAAGTAGCAGACAAGCAGGAATAGTAGTACTAGTAATACTAGTAATACTAATAGTAATAGTAATAGTAATAGTAGTAACAGTATGGGATCCTTCATTATGCGAGTATAACACATTCACAAAAACATATTAGTAGATTCTTGGATAGTAGGTGCCTACATTCCATTACTTTAAAGAGAAAAATAATACATTCCAAGCTTACCTTAAATCTCAACAAAAATCCTCAGATATTATCAAAGCACTTAAACTTCTATATAATATCCCATCAAATGTATTTGTGCCGGGGTCTGGCCCCAACGGTCCAGGGGTTCCCAAAGGTGTGGACGGAGTCAGCGAAGAATGATTGACACAGAGACAGCGTTCAGATGATCAGCATAGCCAGGTTCTCTCTCTATTCTCCTGCTACATCTTTATTTATACCATTTGATCCTATAAGCATGCCTCTATAGCAGGGGTGGGCAAACTTTTTGACTCGAGGGCCACAATGTGTTCTTAAACTGGACCGGAGGGCCAGAACAAAAGCATGGATGGAGTGTTTGTGTGAACTAATATAAATTCAAAGTAAACATCATTACATAAAAGGGTACGGTCTTTTTTTTTTTTTTTAGTTTTATTCATTTCAAACGGGCCGGATCCGGCCCGCGGGCCATAGTTTGCCCACGGCTGCTCTATAGTCACATTATGGTATGTTTTGGGTCCTCCCTTGACCTTCTACAGTTCCTTGTTTCATGTCCATAGTTTCTTATCTGACCTTTGCCAAAAATCCCATCTCGCCGAAACCGGTTTGGCTCAGCGGATAGAGCGTCGGCCTGCGAATGGAAGGGTCCCAGGTTCGATTCCGGTCAAGGGCATGTACCTTGGTTGCGGGCACATCCCCAGTGGGAGATGTGCAGGAGGCAGCTGATCGATGTTTCTCTCTCATCGATGTTTCTAACTCTCTATCTCTCTCCCTTCCTCTCTGTAAAAAATCAATAAAAATATTAAAAAAAAAAAATCCCATCTCATCTAGTTCTGTTGATTTTAATCCTATCCATTCTATTACAAAGGTTAGGGCTAGTTTGTTATCTCCATGCCAAGGTCACTACTCTACTGTTCTGTTAAGCTACAAGGAAGTAACTGAAGGAGATTATCCTAAGTAAAGATTATGTAGCTTAAGCGTGATTGTTCATAGTTAAGATGATTAACTACCCGCCTGGCACTTAGTTAAGGGGTTTTACTGATTTATTCCCTTCCTTAGTCCTGTTAATCCCTAACTCCAGGAAAAAATCCCCACCTGGGGAAACAACCTTTCTCGGTGAGGTGGCCCTGGTTAGAACATATAACGCTAAGAAGGGGAGCAAACATATTAAGAACAGTATGCCATATACGCCAGGCCCCTTGAAACATATGCTGTGCAGATGTTTCTTCCCTGCAGCGACTGTGTCAATAAGCAAGGATGGACTGGCTTCCGGCATGTTTGCAAAATGTCAATCATTTAAAATGCCAGTTCATTCAACTTTATATAACTCCTGATTGATATGGAACTCGGGTTCATTACAGAATTATTTCCCAACTGCCTTTGTTTTTTTGTTTGTTTGTTTTGTGGTGTGTTGTTTTTTTTTCATATCTTTGAAGATCTGTACCTTCTGCTCTTCCAGCATAACATAAAATGCTGTTCCAAACTGATGGCGTCTCTCCACCCCCAGATAAGGACTTGTATAGTCCTTCACAAATATTATACCATGGGGAGTGGCTCAGGATAGTTTCCCCAAATCAGCAACACTTTCACAGTTTTCTTTCTTTTTATACCCATAAACATAATTGTATGGACAATACCTTGGGCACCTGTGCAGGACCAACTTTTCCTTAAATATATGGGCTTCTCTGGGCTTCTTAGTCCCCCTTACTGTCTTCACAGGCATTGCTACATTCTTAGAAGATATTTGAATTTAATATGGGGAAGATGATGACAAAAATAATACAAATACCATTTTATAATGTAGCCTGAAAGATTTTTAATGGAGTAAAAATTTAAAGATCAAATGTTTTATTTAAAATAAGACAAACTGCAAAAAAAGATAACATTCATGTTCAGAAATAAATTAGATAGATGGTAGATAGATGATAGATACATAGATGCATAGACTATGGTATTAAGTATCATGTATATTAGATAATATTATAATAATAAACACTAATTTTATAATATATATCATGGTCAATGTATAATGTGTAATAAGACCACATGAATCCAACCAATAGAAAAAAAAAGATAACATTTCAATAATATTAGTGGGGAAACTGCCTAATAGAAATACAAAATCAAATAAGATCTTATGTCACAATCAAAAGAACTTGAGATAGATTAGGAATTAAATGGAAAAATAAAACCAAAGGGAGAAAACACTATAATCAAAAATAGTGACAATTTTTCTGATTTAGGGGATAGAGAGGCTCCTGACTTTCCTAATTCTGTACACAGCGCAACCATTCTCTGTGTAAGATAAGCTCAGAAAAATTCAAAGTTATCTGTGATGATTTTTTCTCCTTTCTTATCATCTTTGTATTACCATCATTTCTATACCTCTACAACCCATAAATGGCTTTGGGATTATTATTTTCAAAGCAGAGCTCTGGTTATATCAGGACATAGTCTTTAAAAAATGTTTGGGGTTTTTTTCAGTTTCCATGGAGTTTAAGTGTGGTATTTATCCTGACATTAAAATGCACCCTTAATGTGTTCCCCACAAGTCTTTCTAAGTTTATGCTCACTCATAGGTCCTACTCTTTCCTATCCTGTGCCTTTGGCCAATCCCTTTCACCTGAAATGCTAGGTCCCTCTCCATCTGGACCACTCACAATCCAAGGCACATCTAAGAAACTCATCTCAACACCATCCTGCCAGGCTAGTTTCTCCCACTTCCCACCTACCTGGAGGCCATCTGTGGTTCATTTGAAGCCGAAATAATGTACTCATCTCAGCCATCTTGTGAAGAACCATTTGTTTTCAGTGTCACTGGTACCTGGGAAGAGAGGAGCACATAAATGTGAGCAAAACAGAAAACCAGATACAGATCCAAACAAACCAATCGATTAAAATAAAAATGAAAACCAGAGAAACGGGGAGATATACAAGTATTTGAATGGGTCAATCCACGAGTACAGGCCCAATTGGACAATGAGAGGGAGAGCGAGATTTTACCTTTCCCTGAACTCTCTGGTTTATGCCATGCCGATCATGGTAGAAGCTCCCCATTCTGAGCCTGATTCAACCAGAGAAACAGCTGTTTATTGCAATGCTGTAGCATTGTCTGGGGGTTAGATTTCTCCCCTTGGGCATTTTTCTTAGCGATTTTCAGGGGTGATTCTGCCCATATGTGCTTTTCAACTTAAATGCTGATTCCAAAAGCTAACTCACTTGTCAGGTGCTACAGAGGTGTGTTGTACGAGCCCTCCTGGGACAAGAGTCACAAACACCTTAACAAGGACCATTCACCCCTACAGTTCTTAGCGCAGTGTCTTGGCACAGAGTTTGTGTTAAATAATGCGAAATATAGACCTGTTTAATTGAGATCTCAGATGACTTATTTTCACCATATTTCCACTTTCACTCTTGAGTACTAACAAGCTGACAGGAAAGTTCATAATACAAACAGGAGGGGGAAAAATCCTAATTTTCTATTTTAGCAGTTAAAGCATAGCCATATGGAAAACACAGACTCTAGAAAATATTCATATACAATTTTGAAAATGCTTTCTTACTAGTAAAAATATTAGTCACATTTATAACTTAGAAGATCTACGTTATGCCAAAATCTATGACAAGTCTTTGAAAATAATAATCATATAACTTTTTTCCTAGCATTTGTCAATGCAGGAGGCATTAAGGACACGGAATATCATTTCAGATGCAGAAGACAAAACATTTCATAGAGATGAACTGTCTTTGCATTTGCTCATTTTGTAGTGACAGATTTCTGAGCATATTTTTACATCAGGTATAGCCATATATCAAGATAAGAGGAGAATATGGGCCTGTGTTGCTGATTGGAAATATTAAAAACAAACAAACAAAAACAACAACACACTTGCACACCTTGTATCATTTCTGCCACTACAACCTGATTCAGTGGAATACGCTCTCATTGCAGTTTTTAAAAACTGTTACTTTATTGGAGAGTTAGTTCAAATTCACAACTCATTTTGTAACCTTCTTTTCACAAGTGTACCACCAGTATTATTAGTTATTGATTATTTATCAAAAGATCAGTGTTTTATCACTGCATGAGGAAAATAACTATCCAAGCACATTAATTATAAAAATAATTGATTTTATTTAAAATACAGACCCACTGTAAAGATCACCACAAATTGTAAATCTTGCCATTACTAAATACATGAAAGTCTGATTTGAAGATGAGCAATTAATGAGTTACTGGTGCGTTCACATGGAAAATATTACACACAGATCACTAAATGTTTTAAGCATAGGAATGAACATCAATGTCTAATTTTCATTTCACTTTAATACATGTGTAATGGAGCAAATATAGCTTAGTTTCTTATTCATGGAAGGCAGCTGTGAAATAATTCTTATTTCACTATACAGTTTTAGCGTTCTGTTTTGCTTTTTAATGAGAGAAATTATAATGCCATAATTTTGGTCCTCAGGCAGATAATGTAAGACACTTTGCTGATCAATGTAGGTGAACTTTACAAACTCATCTTGTCCATCATCGACTTAGTTAACAAAGTTGACTGATAACATAATTCTACTGATGAAACATAGGTCAGAACCTTCCTTCCCCCACTGTTGGTTCAGTTGTTATAAAGGAAAAACTTTCTTCTTTCTGGGTTACTCTGTCCAACAATATAAATAGTTCATGATAATTAGTAGTTACAAATCAGCTATGTCTGACTGTGGCGATATTAGTGGCTCAATCTTTGTTATTAAAAAAAGGAATTTCAAAATATCATGTATTACAGTGGTACCATTGGAACACATAAAAATACATCACAAATCTGTTAAAAAACAAATAAGGTAGGAAAGTCCACAGTTATATGTTGAACCTAATAGATTACTTCAGAGACATTCATCTGACCTTATCATATATATACATTTTTTAAAAATCTGAGACATATTTAAAAGTCTGTCTGAAATATAAACATCTATCTCAGATTTTTTAAAAGTCTTTACTTACCTAGTTAGTTAATGGCCTAATCTGACTAAAATTTTACAAGTGTGGTTAAAATATTTTTAAAAACCAAAAAATCTGAAGATATTTGTCACATCTGCTTTACCTGAAGAATCTTTTTTATTTAATTATAGAGATCATGAGTGATCCTATAGGATGAATAGAAATAGCATTTTCTTTTTTGTTTGTTTTAAATCTGCTCTTTTTTATTGTTGACAATATTACAGATATTTCCCATTTTCTTTAAAAAGGAACCTGAAGTTTCTTTAAATGGAAAGAGAAGATTGATTTCTTATTTCTTATGTCATCATATACTAGGAGTGTTTACTCTGAACTTTGCCAGCCATGCTAATTTGATGTCATGAAAGAAATTATCTATATCAATAAATGTAAGCATACCTATACATTAACCCATTACTAAATTATGGCAAGATAGTTTATTTAATGATGGCAGACATCAAAGAATATCTGAAATAAAAATACTATCAGAAATGAAATTTTTGAAAACAAAAATTCCTAACACAAGCTATACTTTATGTTTTACATAAATGATAAAACACATTAACACGCTAAACTTAAAATTTCCAGGTTAATATTTAACGTATTTAATGAATTACAGGCATTCAAATTGAATTCAAGCAAATGGTATATGATTGATCTCCTCAGGTCAGTGGAATTCATTATGTGAAGATGACAGAACAAAGGACGGTAGAATCCATTACATACTGAATAACAAGTTAAAAAGTTCCATCTAAGCTCTGAGCACACTCCAGGAAGCCAAGTCCAAGTGCAAATTTACCAGCAGTCATTTTGTCTGTTTATCCACTTCCATCTATTGACTCTAAAGAGAGAGCCCCAAGCCTTCATCTCTTATCTGTTCCTTCAGAAAGCCAGACTGCAAATTCTCCCAAGCTTTCTAATCAATGCCATCTCCAGCTCTTTTCTCAGTCAAGGCTACATTCCATGGATCCAATTTCCATCTGAACAAATGAAAACCTTACAACGCACTTGATCTCCCCTTACCTCACCCAGAGAAGTGAATAATGTTGTAATCTTGTGGCATCAGACTTATTGGCAAACCAGATCAATTATGACTACATTCCCAAAGAGGGAACCCCGAAGCCTGCCAATCACCAAGCCAAACCCCATTTCATGCTGCCTTCTATTAGGCCATCCCAGCAAGACCTCAGCCTGGATAATGGCTCCCAAAAGGGGGAGAGGCCACAAAAGTCCTGGGCTGCGATTTAAAAAGGCATAAATACAATCAGGTACAAATAAAGGCAGGTAAACAAGAAGCCACATCCAAACGCCATTCTCTCACATTCTCTCTGCATCTTCTTTGGAAACTTTCTAATTCACCTTGACTCTTTGAGGTAGAGTGGTTCCTTAGCTCAGCCCCTCCCACCTGCCACCCCTGCAAATTTCTGCTTGGTGTTAACATCTCTTGCTATCAATTTAAACCCATCCTTGGATTTAAAAATAAAGCAAAGTAATGCTTCACAATGGATATTATTTCGAATTATCCCCGACATCTTCCTTGAAAAAAACTTGGTTCTTTCCCTTCAGGCAGAAGTTAAGGCAATCCTTTATGACAGGAAATTTTCCTGTAACAAAAAAAGGGTCAGTCCACCTTAGGACAAATATATGGATGAGCACACATGGTTTAATATTCCAGCAAAATATTGAATAATCTTTAAATTAACTACAGGACGCTATAGCTTCAGGCATCATTACATTTTTAACACAAAAAAACTGAATAATACTGACTTTTTAAAGGACAAAGTTAATTAGATATATCCTAATGCTGGAAATATGAAATCAGTTTTTGAACATGGTTCTTGGCATGAAAATAGTTTTTCCTAGAACCAAGAACAGGGCTGGACAGGCAACATCAGGGAGATGAAGTTAAGTCAGCTGAGTAACTAAAAGTGTAGTATATATGTGGGCAATTTGAGGGAACAGTGGGAGCCTGTGGCTGGTTTTATTTTCCAATTTAAGCAAAGTGAGGGCAGGATCAACCACATTTAAGGGATCCGTGACAATCTGGGCACTCAATAAATACTTCATGATTAAGTGAATAGTAAGTATAGAGTCACAGAACTGCTAAAAATATAAAGAAACATTAGAGAAGAGGACCCTTCACCAGCTTCTGGACTGCTGTGTGAAGAAGCAAAGCCACTTAGATCACCACAGTCGCGTGGAAACAATGGGCTTACCAACGGCACTGATGTCACCAGGAGTCTGCTTCTCTAACCACCTCCACTCTTATGCCGTGTTTCTCCTTTACTCTCAGGTTCTTCCATACCCTCAAGACAGCTGCCATCATCCTAAGCCAGTGATGGCGAACCTCTGACACGCAAACTCCTTTTTTTGGTTGATTTTTCCTTGTTAAATGGCATTTAAATATATAAAATAAATATCAAAAATATAACTCTTTGTTTTACTATGGTTGCAAATATCAAAAAATTTCTGTATGTGACACGGCACCAGAGTTAAGTTAGGGTTTTTCAAAATGCTGACACGCCGAGCTCCAAAGGTTCGCCATCACTGGTCTAGGTTCTTCATGGAGAGCCATGGCAATATCCAGGAAATCTCATTTTTCTAAAGAACAAGGTGTTCTTCCTCCAAAATCTCTAAGCAGACAGCCTCTCGTCTCCAATATTTCCTGCATCTGGAGTCCACCTTACTAGCAAACTTCCTGGTATGAGAGATAATGAATGTTCTTATTGTCTAAGCAAGTGTGACTCTCTTTTTCCTTACTCGTAACTAAACACATCCTCGCTGGCACAGCACATGAAATCGACTCCTGTCATTACACAGCAGGATGATTTCTGGGTGGCATCAAGAGAATAAAAGACATGAAATGATGTCAAATAAATATTTTAAAGCCACTATTGGTTCTAGGTAGTCATCCCTTGAGTCTATTGTGTGTTGGTGCTCCAGGTCAATGCATGTTAAAAAAAAAAAGGGGGGGGGGAAATGCTGATGAAAAGTCAGACCACTCCATGTGGTGAGGAAGCTCATAAAAAGGGGGGTTTATTTGTTTAAAGCTGTAGAACAAATGTACCTCAGTCATTAAAAAAGCTTATAGGTTTGGAAATTATTTAAGTCAGAATAAATACATGCAGCAGAATATAAATCTACACAACATAGCATTCGCTTCCTTAGGTTTCTGGCTCCATAAGTCTTCTAAGGCAACTAAGAAAGTTTGAGAGAGAACTCGAACTTACAAAGTTTTAGGCAACTCTATATATAATCTTTTGTTCTTCATTTTGTTTCTGTGAGGATTCAGACTATAAAAGCTCTTTTATCAGAGATTAAGGGAAACCATTCCCTCCTTGAATATAAAGGATCTTTGGAACTGCACTTTTGAAATTGCTGCTGTCTCCTTGATCCGGGAATATTTTGACAGGCACTTTCATGATCTTTATTAAGTGAACTTTAGCATTTTTATTTCTTTTCATAACATTAAAAATGTCTATCTGCAAAGTAGGTATTTTTTTTATGTCTACCTGTATCCCACAGGGCAAAAAATAACTTAAAAAGCAAAACATTAAAAACATGTGCATTGAGAAACCAAATATATAATTTATTATAAGCAAAAGTACATCTAATGAAGGCTTCACTTTTTATATTGAGCCACAAATACAACATTATCTGAATTAAATTTAAATAAAAGTATGATTTCTGCAAATATTCTATCTTCTCCATTATTAACCAAAATAATAATTTAAGGAATTATCAAATATGAATTAAGACTTTAATGGTCAATAATTTTTTTTACCGTATCCATGTACTTCCTTAAAGTTGCTAATGAATGAACCCAAACTATTGCATCATATTAAGATGCTTATACTGCCCTAGCTGGTTTGGCTCAGTGGATAGAGTGTCAGCTGCGGACTGAAGGGTTCCAGGTTCAATTCCAGTCAAGGGCACATGCCCAGGTTGCAGGCTCAATTCCCAGGAGGGACGTGCAGAAGGCAGCCGATCAATGATTCTCTTTCATCATTGATGTTTCTATCTCTCTCTCCCCTCTCTTCCTCTCTGAAATCAATAAAAAGATATCTTTTTTTAAAAAGATGCTTATACTAAAAGTATATTATTTTTATGTTGAGTTTTAATAAGCTCTTGCCTACATGTAAGTTTTACATGTTAGCTCTTTCTATCCACTTCAGAAGTTGAAATTTTGAAAAAGCACACCGTTTTCTACCTTGCCTAAATCCAAGAAAAGCAGACTGAGGGATGGTCCTGGCTAGTGGTAAAGTTTTACTGCTAATAAACAGCCCCTCAAATATGATATTGAATCAACATAATTGTAAAATTACTGGTTATAATTTTAATAAAGACTTGGTAGTGGTGGGACCTTGCCCAGAGCGAAGTAAACCAATGAAAAGTTATAGCAGATGATTTTTATCTACAATGCACAGCTGTACAGGGTTTTGTGAGATTTAAAAGAAGGACAGTTTGGCCTGATCGGTAAGTTACTTAGATTCTAAATTGGAGCTATATGATTTTTTTTGACATTTTCTTTGTTAATTTGGGTGTCACCTGAAATCAAATGTGCATAGTGGATGGATGTCACATGCATGCTGATGTGAACAGCTGTACTTCATCCCAATGCTGATGAATAAATCGCCTTTCCTTGATTGCTCCAACTGGAATTTATAACTGCCACTGGTGAACTCTTGTAACATCTATTTGTAATACCTTTATAACACTTCACACCCAATATGGGTCTTACTACCCCAAATAGATTTAAAAAAACAACTCATTGAAGATAGAAAGCACATTTCCTCTCAAACCTCTGAGTAAAAATATGGCTCCAAGAGTAGTTTCCCACAAGTGATATAAAAAATGTGAGAATGAGGTAGATTTGCCTTTGTTTCAGCATGGAGAGAATGTACATAGGGCAAGAGCAGATAAGAACACTTTTTCTAATGTACAAAGTGACTAGTCACTACAAATTTTGGAATTTGATACAAAAAATAGAAACCAAGATCAAAAGTATGAAGGTGTACTTCCTTAGTCATTTTTCATACTTGAGATCTATGCTTTTCCATTTATCCCCAATATACATTCTTTAAAAAAATGACCTTGATGCTGATTTTGTGTTAGTACTGAAAAAAAAGACATACCTGTAGAATCTTATAATTCCAACCAACAGTCCTTTTGTTTTGCTTCCAAAGCTGTCTAGCTTGTTCAGAAATAATAGGGCTTGACAGTTTCAGAGTAAGAATAATATCTTGGTGTCTTGTGTCCTCAAAGACGCCTGCTGAGCAATTTATCACAGTTCAAAGAGCATGGCTATACTATCTCATGTTAAATGCAAGAGTGTTACCTAAAGCGTGATCCCTGTGTGTTTAGTGAATTTGGTTTGAAAAACCACATATTTATTGAGATCTTTGTTTGAGCATTAATCCCCTGTCTGACAGAATCTCACAACTCTTGGTTAAACATTCCTCTACAAATGTCACCTCCTACTAATTAAAGTGAAATATTTCAGCTACTGTTTATTAATTCAACTAAGACTTCCTGTAAATAAAAAGGATCCAAGAGGGAGAAAGCATAAATTTGACTTGCAAATTACATCTGCAAAGTGTCAACTTTGTCCATGCAAATTAATGCTTTGTAACGCAGCTAGTTATTTCCTCTTATCTTGGATTGTGTATTATGACTGAATTATAAACAAATAGTAATTTCAATGTAATTACAAATATAATGCAGATAACAAAATTGAAACTTCCATTTGAATTAAAGAAAAGCTATCCATTCACATTAAGGATATTAAACACAGCAAATCTGTAATTAAGTGAATGCTTTCATTTGGATGAGATTAAAAAGTCATCTCTCAGAAGAGGGAAGATAAAAGAATTGCTATACCCCACTTGATATCTTTAACAATGCCAGGGCTCTTTTATTAAAATAAAGGGCAAATACTTGGGGGTTCTGGACTAGAGTCCTACTCCCTGCTACATGGATCCTATTTTTTTTCTTTTTACTAATATATCAAGTTTATAAATATAAGTAATTAATAATCTATTGCACTTTTTATAAAATTATTCTTATCTACTATAGTAAAGTACATAGACTGTTTTATTATAGATAATAGAGGCCCAGTACACAAAATTTGTGCATGGGGGGGGGTGTCCCTCAGCCCAGCCTCTGCCCTCTTGCAATCCGGGACCCCTCAGGTAGGGTCCCTAAGCCTGCCAGTGATCAGGGCCTATCAGGGCTTCCCTTCCCCCTGGCTGCTGGCAGCTGGCCCCACCCCCGCCGCTGCCACTGCTTGCCATCTGTGCAGTGCTGCCCCACCCTCCCCCACCACTGGTCACCTCCCTCTGCGGGCGACATGCATGGGGTGCGATCGCTTGGCTGGCCTAGGCCTCCCTCTTTTGGGTAATCAATCACGGAGCCCCCCCCATCGATTGTCCCACAGAGGGTGGCGATGGTGGGGCCCCCCCCAACCAATTGCATTGCACCCACCTTGGCTGGCTTGGCGCCAGTGCGTTTCATAGCGCGGTCATCTGGAAGGTTGTCTGGACAGTCATTCTGCTGTTCCATAGTTCAGTCAATTTGCATATTATGCTTTTATTATTATAGATTATGCTCAAGATACTAGTATGTTACAGGGTCAGGGATAGAAAATATTGATGAAAAGAGTCAATAACAATAAAGTCAGAAAATGTTATACATTCTTTATATTGTTTGAAATTTTCTAGTTTTAGAGTTTTTCAGTTGACTGTACTACTGCTGACATTGGCAGTTAATATTTACTGATTAGCACCTTTTCTCTCACTATTAATACAGGAATTTGCCTCTACTGCAGGTTTCCTAAAAGTATGGTTGAGTAGAAAGTACAACTTTTTTCTTCTACCTACTTCAACAGGACAATTGTGAAATTTTAATAAAGATATTTTGCTAAGACAAACCAAAGATGTCAATCTTTTCTACCATTTATTTCTATTATTTAATTAATAGAGACCAAATCTTCAATTCTACCTATGGACTTACAAAGGGAAAATTCTCTTATTTCCCTTTCTATGCCCACACACTATGGATGTATCTTTAGGGGAAAAGGTCAGATGCTTTCTAGACTTGGCTTAAGGTAGCAGTCACATAAATCCTGTAGAGAACACATAGAGGCCAGAAAAAAATGGAGTTTGGGCATCCCCTTCTCTATGACTTATTTCCCATGCTTGTGGGTGTGATATGTCCCCCATACATTCTAGATCAAATATTAGGATGTTCTAAGATTTCAAATGAGAAACCCTGGCAGCCTTGCTGTAGCACCTATTATTAGAAATACCCACCTGATGATTTGGAAGACAACAGAGGCAACAGTGTCTGATGAAGTGCTTTGGGAGAACCAGATGACAAGAACTGAACAGAACTGCAGCAACACAAACTGACCCTTCTGTGCTAGATAAACCTAATTTGCCAAAAAAGAACTGGGCTGACCTTAGGGAAGAGCTAAATATTGTTTAAACCTTCTCTGTTTTCTCATCCAGCGTCTCCTCTAAGGCCTGATAGCTCTCCAGTGTTTCTAGAGAAAGCTTCTATTTATAAATATTCTTATAAGAATAAACTCGGTTACGCTGCATTTTTCTCTCTTGCATGGCCCCTCTAGATGTTCCATCTGGGAGTTTGTTTCTCCTATTTCACTAATAAGACTTTTATTTTTCAAATATGTATTGGGCTTGTACAGTGTGTCAGCCACTGGTCTAAGGGTTTTACAAATATTGCTCATTTAATTCCCATAATGCTAGTACTATTCAGGGACCTTACTATTATTATCCACCATTCCCCACAGGAGAAATGTAAGCACAGGCCTCTGTGTGGTTACCACATGTCACATGGCCAGTATGTGATAGAGCTGGGATTTGAAGGCAGGCTTCAAATTACACCATTTTCCTCTAGTTTAGGAGAAAGTGGCCATTTAACAAAAGTGTCAATTATTAATAGGAAATGATACCTGATGAATCTTAATGGTGGTTTATATTTTAATATTACTAATAAAAGGCAAAGGTAAATGAGTACAAATATAAATTTGATAGAAATTACTCACTCTAGCTCATATTACAAAAAAAATAAATTTGCAAATTAGCTACAAACAAAACAAAAATCAAAAAATGCTCAAATTAACAGTGCTAATTTCATGTGATAGGTGAAAGTGGGTTTTACAGAAAAAATATGTCAAGACTTGTATCACATTTAATATTTATAAATATTGAAATCAGTAACAAATATGGAGCATTCACATTTTATTATCAGAATAGAATTAATTAATGTCAAAGTTGATTTTGCTAGAATAATTGGACCTCATATTTAATCAGAATAACTCTAAGTGAGCAATTCTCAAAATTCAATTGTAACTAGGTATTATGTGATAACTCTGTATAGCTATCTTAACCACTTGAAATTTAGTATTATTTCATTACTCACAATTTTTATCCTTTAGTTGCTAGGATTTAGAACCAGAAATGAATGTCTAAGTTTAATTTTTATTATTGCAGAACTTAGGACAAATATTTAGACACAGAAATTATTTAGTTGAAGAAAATCAATAAATTCTGTTATAACTAATCCAAATCATTTTGGAATTGACATGAATGTAAATTGTGTTTTCATTTCTATTTTGTCTTCAGCATTGAATATTTGACTTAATGAAAAATTCTCATTTATAAAGCAAGCTAGGACAGCTTTTTCCCTTATTTAGTAGAAATCTATAGTCTACATTTTGAGCTTGTTGACCTTAAACAAATTACAGCCAGATATTTCTCCAGCAAAAGGGGTTCATTTGGGAACAATGAGGGATTGCAACTTAGGATATACAGTCTAACTATGACCAGAGAAACAAAGGAGGGGACTGGTCTACTCTTTCATGGACTTGGGAGGGGCTCTTGTAAATGATGAATCCACTGGAGGAAACAAAATTTGAAATATAGTGTCATTTCTTCACAGGCTGAGGCAGTAAACTATTTACTTCCTGTCAGAGATGCAACGTACTATAGCTTCCTGTTGGGGTCAGTATTGTGGGTTGAGTGACACATGCTTTATTTAGAGTTCTCTCTTATAGCCCCCCAACTCCTTTTTTATTTTATTTTATATTTTACAGCTTTTTGAGATTTTTAAAAATATATTTTTATTTATTTCAGAATGGAAGGGAGAGGGAGAGAGATAGAAACATCAATGGTGAGAAAGAATCATTGATCTGTTGCTTCCTGCACGCCCCTTACTGGGAATCGAGGCCACAATCCAAGCATGGGCCCTTGCTGAAATCGAACCTAGGCCTCTTCAGTCCATAGGCCAACACTTTATTCACTGAGCCAAACTCCTTTTTAAATTCAGTTTATTAACTTCCAAGTTTATGCCTTTATTTTTCTTATTATCCTGGAACAATTAAAATTATAAATTGCTCTACATGTTGCTATGCCCTGCTGTCAATTAAAAATTCTAATTTACTTAAAAAACAAAAGTCATATTTGATCAAATATCTTTTATGCACAATTACCAAATAAAAGTTTAACTTAAAGTAAAATATTTTAACAGAGGTACAAAGATAAACATCAAACTGTTGTTGAAATTTGTTTAACAATGAGTATCTCTAAAGGCATCTTCCTCTTTTTGTTTCTATATCTAGAGAATTCATTTAGTCCCAGTATTTCAATCCGCATTGATGCCAAATTAGTTGCAAACTATTATGTCTTCTCACTTAGGTAATATTCCCTCTTAGCTTTTGATTGGGGATTCAATAACTGTCTCAAACTTAATAATCTATAATAGGAGTTCTACTCTGAAAATCCCTGTCTCTTTTCATAGAACCATCAAATTATGGTTCAAAATTTAGCAACATCTTGGTTTTGCCTTTGCATTAATTTTAAATATCAAATAACAGCCAATTCCTCCTAAATTTTTATTTAAAATATAGGATAACTTTGTTACATAAATAGATTTTGAGATCTGTACAGAGCCTTAGCTATATTGGGTAAAGATTTTAAAAACCTTAGAAATAGATGACTAGGATAAGACCATCCTTATAACAATTACCTCAATACTCCTATTTATTTTTTTAAAAAATCTTCATTGTTGAAAGTATTACAGATGTCCCTGAAACTATTACAGTGACACTCCCCCCACCCTCCAAACTTCACCTGACACCCCTGCACTATTGTAGGTATCCAAGGGTTATGCATACAAGCACATAACTTTTTTGGTTAATCTCTTCCCGTCCCCTCCTGTGTCTTCTGAGAGTCCTCAGTCTGTTGCAGGCTTCCATATCTCTAGATCTATTTTGTTCATCAGTTTATTTTGTTTATCAGATTTCACATATAAGTGCAATGATGTGATACGTGTCTTTCTCTGAATGGCTTATTTTCACTTAGCTTAATGCTTTCCAGGTCCTTCCATGCTGTCTCAAAGGGTAAGATACCATCTTTTTTTACAGCTACATAAAATTCCATTGTGTAAATATAAGACAAATTTATCTACTCATCTACTGATAGGCACTTCGGCTATTTCCAGATCTTAGCTATTGTAAATAATGCTATGAACCTAGGTGTGCACGCATATGTTCTTTCTGAATGGGGTTTCAGGATTCTTAGGATATATTCCATAGAGTGGGATCACTGGGTCAAATGGCAGTTTCATTTTCAATTTTTTTTGTTGAGGAAACTTTATCCTGTTTTCCATAGTGCATGCACCAGTCTGCATTCCCACCTGCATTGCTCTAGGGTTCCCTTTTTTTCACATCCTTGCCAGCCCTTGTCATTTGTTTTTAAGTCTTCTCTAGACACTATTTAGAATTGTTTGCTTACAAACAAAGTAGCTGCCCAAGGTTCCGGACAATAATCCAATCATAAATTTTTTTCTTTCTGTTTTTTACTAAATCCAAAGGCCTAGAATATGTGAGCACAATGATTCCTGTCATTACAGTAGTTGCACTGGTTTTAATTTATACCTGACAAATGAGATGTATCTTTGTTGATTTAAGAGCCTTCAATAATAAAGGGCTATTTTAATTTCAACTCCAATATATATTTTTAATATTGAGAATTGAGAGATTGATTGGAAAACTGAAGACACTTCCATTTATCTGTGCACATATATTTAAGGAACGTGATGCCCTGCTGTGTTTGTTTATCCCATTTTATTCCATTTTAGAACTCATACAACTCAGAGAACAAGTTGTTTTCATACATTGATAAATTCTGGGAAATGAAAAATAAGTGAGTCAAAGTTTAACCTCATAATAACACTGTTACTGTATTTAATTGTTTCTCTTACTTTGTGTGCATTATACATTCAAAGATATTTAACATTAGGAAAAGCAAAATCTGGTTTTTTAAATATGTATGTTTATATAAACCAAATTAACTTTTTTCTTAATTTATACAATATTTGTGGTGTGGCTTACTTTCATTTGTTTGAATATGAATTCATTACATAGAAAGTAAACAGCAATATACCTGTGGTGTATTCATTTGGTGCTGTTTAACATTTCCATTTCTCCTAATTGAGTCAACATCTGCTTTTCTGAAGATCCAGGTGTGTAATAACTCACTTGATATACTTTTTCTGTTACCATAGTAGCACTATTTAATGAGGTAACAAATCCAATTCTAGATGAAATTGCAAAATGTAACATTGCCTCACAATAGCTGCATTTTTTTCTATAAGAGGAATAAAGAAAAACGAATAATTTTTTGTGGCAAAACCCAAAATACAGCCCAATTATAAAAGCCATGTGCTTACTAAATAACGAATAGCATAACGATTTTTAAAAATTCTATTATGACAAGCAAGTTTCCTTGTTAAACTAATCAATTAGAGTTGTATGTAAAACAATGTTTCTTTAAGAAAAAAGACAAAAAAGATTAATACGCATGATATGAAACTGAAAATGATCCAAATGGATTCCATTACATATACAATATATAAAAATCTTATGATGTTTTATATACAGTATATTATTGACATGCTTATTGTTAAAATAAAATTCATACCCTCCATTATGATTAGCTGCTATCTGTACTATCTCATTTTGTACCCTCCCCTATCATCCTCTACACAACAGCCAAATTGCCTCATTCTGTGTTATAAATACGCTAAGCTTTTGCTGGTCTTCAACACCTTTACTTGGGCATTTCCTTTTGAATGGCTGACCCTATCTTTCATTCAAATTTCATTTTTAAATGTCATTTCCCTGAAGGCCTCCGTTGACCTTCCCGTAATTCCATTGAGTCTTTGTAGCACTTGCCATTGCCTGGCATTTTTCTTGACTTCTTAGTTTATTTCTAACTCTTTCCAAAAGAATGTAAGGACTGTAATGACTAAACTCTGCCTTATTCACAGCTATATTACAGTATTGCAGATAATATCCAGCGCACTTATTGTATATTTTCTTGGCAGAGGCAATTCGTGCAAGAACCTATGGGTCATTGGGAGGAAACTAAAGTTGACAATAAGCAAACAATGTGGTTTGCAATACAAATGCCAGGCATGCCCTTTCTCAGGCTATTTTTTATGGCCGAATTGATCTCATCATTCATTTTTCAATTCCTAAGAGTCTTTTCCTGACCACCATATTTAAATAGATCCATTCTTATTCTTGGCCATGGCATACTATTTCTTGTAAGGTATAATATTACAGAATTACTGTATTAGCTTATTTACTTCACTGTAATGCATAGTTCATAAGAGGGGAATTGTGATTGTCTTGTTCACAGTCATATACCTGAGTGAATAATCCAGTGCCTGGTACATGATTCTCAAAATTATTGGCAGAACGATGGAATAATGGACTTAAGATATAGTTTATAGGTCATATCTGCAGGCTACATAGAAGAGTTTTGGTGTTAATTCCAATAGGTAGAAGGAAAAAGAGAGAGAGAAATAAAAGATGATGTCTATTTTCTGCTTTAGGTAAATGATTGAAGGAAGGCACCATTTACTAAGAAAAATGTATGGTGTTAGATGGAGGGTTAGGCAGAGATAGAAGGTATATGTGGCCGAAACTGGTTTGGCTCAGCGGATAGAGCATTGGCCTGCGGACTGAAAGGTCCCAGGTTCGATTCCGGTCAAGGTCATGTACCTGGGTTGCGGGCACATCCCCAGTGGGAGATGTGCAGGAGGCAGCTGATCGATGTTTCTAACTCTCTATCTCTCTCCCTTCCTCTCTGTAAAAAATCAATAAAATATATTTAAAAAAAAGAAGGTATATGTGAAGGGAATGAAGACATATTATATATTTTTGAAGTTTATAAGACATTCTAGTATGTATATGTTAGAATAGCGATTTTTAATCTTTTTCATCTCATGGCACATACATTAATTATTAAAATTATATGGCACACTAAAAAAAAAATATATACACACACTAGAAGCCCAGTGCATGAAATTTGTGCACTGAAGGGGGGTGTCCCTCAGCCCAGCCTGCACCCTCTCCAATCTGGGACCCCTGAGGGGATGTCCAACATCCCTCTCACAATCCAGGACTGCTGGCTCCCAACCACTTGCATACCTGCCTGCCTAATTGCCCCTAACCGCTTCTGCCTGCCAGCCTGATCATCCCCTAACCATGCCCCTGCCAGCCCGATTGACGCCTAACTGCTCCCCTGCCAGACGAATTGACCCCAACAGCCCTCCCCTGCCAGCCCAGTCACCCTCAACTGCCCTCCCTTGCCAGCCTGGTCAAACCCAACTGCCCTCCCCTGCTAGCCCAGTCACCCCTAAATGCCCTCCCCTGGTGGCCTGATCACTCACAACTGCCCTCCCCTGCCCGTCATCTTGTGGCTCTGAGTGCCACCATCTTTGAAGGCATGGCAGTCAATTAGCATATTCCCTCCTTATTGGCTGTGGGTGTCGCCCTATTTGAGGGTGTGGCAGTCAATTAGCATATTCCCTCCTTATTGGTTGTAGGCACCGCCATCTTTGTGACAGCATGAGGGTCAATTAGCATATTCCCTCTTTATTAGATAGGATATTTTTGCCTATCTGACTAAAAGAATAGGTCTAATTCTGGTTCATTCACATTGGACAACTGTTGTTGTAGTAGCTGTTATCTTTTTTTATTTTTAATTGACAATATAAGGGAAAAGAGGTTAGTGCCCCTGGCTAAATAGTGAGGTATTGCATGTTATAAAGGTTCTTGCAGCATGCTGATTGAAAATCACTGGGTTAGAAATTCAGTAAAAGGGCCTGGGCAAAGCGTTTGTGTATTATGAACATATCAAAGGTAGTTAAAGTCATGAGAATGAATGAACTCATCTAAAGCGAGACTATAAGTGTTTAAAATGAAAAAAATAAAAGAACAGGATTTGTCCCATAGTTTTCAACAACATAGAGTTTTGAGAAGACCCTGAACTGGCTGAGTGTCTGAAGAAAAGTGACTGATGAAATAGAAAAAATACCAAGGAAGTCATAACAGAGGAGCATTTCTAGAAGGAGGAAGTGAGCAGCACTTTTTATAAAAATGTAATATTAAGGGCACTCATGATACATGAAGTTAATATGACATATATAAGAATAATATTCTATCACAATTAAATATAATTTAAGACTATTTACAGTACAGCCTGTGTTAATTTTCTCTACGTTATGAACAATAAACAAAATATTCCAAAATGAATCATCAGTAGTTAACGGTATGACCTTAGGCAAATTCCTCTAGCCAGTCCAGGACCAGACACACAGCAGAATTCATTTTACAGGAATGATTAACCTCCTTAGCCAACAGTTTAACATGAAGGCTCCTAAGACTCCTTCAAATTCTCCACCACACAATGAAAAGGGACTACTCAACCAAAAGGAACATTCTGGCTATATTTTCTTTTCTAGCTTTTCCTAACATCAACACTTATGTTTTACTTTGCTATTCCTTCTTGCCTTTAACACGTAAACTTAATAAATAACTGTAGTTATAGAACAAATAGTTTTCCAATTTCCATGGACACATTCAATCCAAAGCAGCATAAAGGAAATTTAGAAGTATAATAGGTACAATAAAAAAATAACAGCTAGTTATAACAGTGTCTTTTGTATGATCATTTATCCAAAGCCTAGAAAGACACTGTTACAGTTAAGTCCCCCTTGTACTGGGGAAATAGAACCAACCATGGTTGAGGGTAGTCTAGGGTACGGGGCAAGTTTATATTAGTAGCTAGAGCAACAGGGCAAAGTTGATTAATAATACCTTAGTAACGGGGCAGTATTGATTAATGTAGCCCTGGTAACTTTGTGCCTGTATCCCTTTGTATGTGTTTAGCCAACCGTTTTGTAGTTTCTGTGTATAAAAGGCTGGCCTAGAACCAGGTTCAATGCTGTCGTAGGAGAGAACGCCTACAGCAGTCACTGGCCAGTTTCAATAAATCCTCACTTGCTGCTTAAGACCTAATTGGAGTTGGTGGTCTTACTCTTGCGAATGTTGGTCCACAACAGTTTATTCTTGTCATGCAATGCTGGACTGGGTGGGCCAGAAATTTCTGAAACACAGAATAGGAATATCTGTCCTGACTAGTGAAATAGGAATTTTAGGGGGATTTAGGCAGGTTTAGGAAATTTTAAAAAATTAAAGAGGTCCATGGAAAAAACATCGGGCTACAGTGGGAGAAGTTACATTTCCATAAGACAAGGGAGCAGCAACAATTACATTTCCATAAGATAAGGACACTGGGAGTAATAAAAGGTCTATATTTACAAAATAAAGGAGGAAGAAAGCCCAGAGGGAATAGGAGAACAATGAGGGAGGAGATCCCCACAGGTCCCGTGTGAGGTTTTGACCTTTGAGCTCAGAAGTTACTATAGTGACCAAATCAAAGGGGGATAGTGGCCAATCAGAAGGGATACGATGCACAGGAAACTGCAGCCTTTATAAACTGTGGAAGAAGGGACTGGGTGGGACTCTTTCTGCCTCCCCAAGTGAGAGTCTGTGCTGTGAGATTTTTTTCCCTTCCCCACATGGGAGTCTGTACTTGTTCTTCAATAAATTTCCACCTTTGCTATACCATCTTCCATCCGTGGATTCATTTTTCAACTCTGAGGGACACAGAGCCCGGGAACCATCCTGCCCAGGGGAACACCACGTGTTCTAGTCCACATATCCCATATCACTAGAAGAGAGTTTATTATGGTCTGATGAAACAGTGTTCTGGATTGATAAAATGCTCTTTGAAATCAAGATAACAGAAAAGTATGCCATGGCTTGAATTATGGGCTTTGGAATTATGAGAACTGTGCATAGTCCTGACCTCAAAATGATGTTCCCTTGAGGGGCCAGTGACTCTAACTCTCTGAATCTCATTTTCTAAAATCTATAAAACATTGACATAATATATATCGTGAGATTGTTGTGACTATTAAGTAAAAGCAGAAGTTATCATAATTTCTGGCTCAACAGATGGAAGCTCTTGGTGGAATAAAATTCATCTTTTATGTCTGTGAATTCTGTATTCCATGAAAAACTTCTGAATATAGCCCCCTGGAAAAAGTGAAAGCAAAAAAGACAATTTAGAAGTGTGTGTGGCATAAAAAAAAAAAAAAGGAAATAACTAGTTATAAATGTATTGCTTAGTTTAATTATTTATACAAATCCATCACCATCCTACCCCCATTTTCTTCCTTTTTAAACATCACTCCTTCTAGTAACATATTTCTGTGTAATTTATCTATATATAAAAGCCTAAGCAACCAAACGACTGCACGACTAGTCAACCGGTTGCTATGACGTGCACTGACCACCAGGGGGCAGACACTCAATGCAGGAGCTGCCCCTTTGTGGTCAGTGCACTCCCACAGCCAACCTCCTGAGGCCGGCCAACTTCCCGCCATACCTTCCCCCGGCCTGCCCGCCCCGATCAGCCCCAATCGGGACTGGGCAAGAGGGCCCTGAATGGCCCCAATCGCTGGCCAGGCCAAGGGACCCCACCTGTGCACAAATTCGTGCACTGGGCTTCTAGAATTAAATAACTGAAAACCAGAGATAATGACCGAATCAAATGAATAATACTGGAGAAATACTTTTGAATCATGTTATTTACTCCAAGGAAGTGTCAGGAATATAAACATCAGTTTATATGTCCCTGTTGAGTTTCATGAAGATGCACATATTTGCATACATTTGCATGATAGATGTTTGTTAATTTCTCAGTTTCCCTTGTGCATCACCAAGCATCATGAAGCTGTTGCTAACCTGACTTGTCTTTTTCTTTATTTTTTTGACTCTATCATTTTATGCTCCTTTGATAAGGTCATTTTGTGAGGTCTCGATTTGAGTAAGGAAAACAGGGTTTTGTGTATGTTTTGATAAAATGAATAACATTGAAGTTAAAAAAAAGTCACATTGCAGTGAATACATTTTTTTCATTCCAAAGATTGTTACATTGCTACCACAATAATTATCTGAATCTATATAATTATACTAGAGGCCCGATGCATGAAGATTCGTACAAGAATTGGTTTGCACCGGCTTCCCTCCGGCACCTGGGACCCGAGCCTTCGCTCTGGCTGCCGCCTTCCGCCTTCTCTCTGGCCCTGCCGCCCTCCTGTAGCTCCCTCCATCCCTTGCACTCCCCCTCATAGCAGGCATCCTGCCCAGCCCCGCCCGCTCCATGCCTGTGCGCACACACTACCCAGAGGCTCAGAGCGGCCAGAGCAGGGCAGAACGCCTGCATCATTGCCATGGTGATGACGCAAGCGTCCCGGCCCGGCTGCCACCAACTTTGTCAGTCAATTTGCATATTCCCTCCTTATTGGCTGTGGGCACCTCCATCTTTGCTTGGAGTGACGGTTAACTTGCACATTCCATCTTTATTAGATAGGATATCAACTTCAGTGTGAATAAATAATATCTTCCTTAAAGATTTTTGTGAGGATTAATAAGATAATTTGTGTAAATGCATAGCATGTTGCCTGACATAAAGCTACCATTATGAAATACATATTATTTTTATTTCAGATTTTTAAGGAATATAGGAGTATGTGAGAATTCACACCAAAATTGTTTCATCTCTAGCAGAAATATTGTTTATTTACAGTCAGTTAAAATTCTATTTTTATCATTTTTTAGGTTTCAAAAGTTTTAAGTACCCAAATCAATATCAAGACCAAAAAGATTTAAAAAGTATAAAATGATGAGAGTCTAGATGTGATGACTAGAAGTTTTCAAGATTTATTTTTTTTCTACAGGCAAACGTGACTTGTTTTGTCCACATAAGTACTTTTCATTAATATTAAAATACACAACAAAGCTTTCTCTGGCATTTTGATTGAGCTAACTGAATCAATTTCCCACAGAAGCTAGGCAGCCATGTTATACTTCTATGTCATATTCCTCAATTCTACAAATAAGTCTTAGTATCAAAATAATTTAAATGATTCATTGTACAGTAGGGCCTTGACTTACAAGTTTAATTTGTTCTGAGACCAAGCTCGTTAAGGAGCTCATTAAGGAGCTTGTTAACTCAAATTACTCTATCAACTCAATGCAAAAAATCGGCCGAGAGACAGCTGGTATCTCAAAAAACTCGTTAGTCGGGACACTCGTAAGTCAAGGCCCCACTGTATCACTGACAAAAACAAAAATATTACAATTTGGTTTTAACATATAATTCTTTCATTGCTATTTTTTGTAAACATATTGTACCTCCAGTCAAGCTAACATTGTTTTCATTTTAACCAAAGAGAAAAAAAGTCAAAAGTCAATTGAATTCTCTCTCTCTCTCTCTCTCTCTCTCTCTCTCTCATATATTCTAGTGGCACGGTGCATGAAATTTGTGCATGGGGGAGGGCGTGTTCCTCAGCCTGGCCTGCACCCTCTCCAATCTGGAACCCCTCGAAGGATGTCCTATTGCAGGTTTACCGGGATCGGGCCTAAACTGGCAGTTGGACATCCCTTTCGCAATCCGGGACTGCTGATTCCTAACTGCTCACCTGCCTGTCTGCCTGCCTGATTGCCCCTAACCACTCTGCCTGCCGGCCTGCTCACCCCCAACTGCCCTCCGCCGCCAGCCTGCTTGCCCCCAAATGACCCCGTGCCAGTGTGCTCACCCCCAACTCCCTCCCCTGCCAGCCTGCTCACCCCCAACTGCCCTCCCTGCTGGCCTGCTTGATCCCACCTTCCCTCCCCACTGGCCTGCTCACCCCCAACTGCCACCTGCTGGCCTGCTCACTCCAAACTGCCCCCCCCTCCGCTGTCCTAATCACCTCCAACTTACCTCCATTGACGGCCTGCTTGCCCCCAACTGGTCCCCCTGCTGGTCTGCTTACCCCCAACGTCCCCACCCCCCACCAGCCTGATCACCCACAACTGCCCACCCCTCTTGGCCTCTAACCACCTCTACCTCGGCCCTGCCACCATGGCTTTGTCCAGAAGAATGTCCGGAAGGTCTCCTGGAAGGTCTCCCAGTCTAATTAGCATATTACCCTTTTATTAGTATAGACTAGAGGCCCGGTGCACAAAAATTTGTGCACTCGGGGGGGAAGGGGGGTCCCTCAGCCCGGCCTGTGCCCTCTCGCAGTCTGGGACCCCTCAGGAGATAACGACCTGCTGGCTTAGGCCTGCTACTGGGTGGCAGAGGGCAGGCCCAAACCCTAGGTGCAGCCCCTGTTCGGGCTCAGAGCAGGGCTGATAGGGGAGTTAGGGCACCGCCCCCTGTCACACACACAGCAGGGCGGATCAGGGGGTTGGGGCGCCGCCCTCTATCACCCACAGAGCAGGGCCCATCAGGGGGTTGGGGCACCGCCACTGTCACACTCAGGGCAGGGCCGATGGGGAGGTTATGGCTCTACCCCCGTCACACACACAGCAGGGCCCGTGGGGGGAGGGGTTGGGGCGCCACTCCCTTGTCACACACAGAGCAGGGGCCGATCAGGGGGTTGGGGACGGCCACACCCTGTCACACACAGAGCCACAGGGCGGATCAGGGGGGTTTGGGCGCTGCACCCTGTCATGCTGATCTGG